>NC_063207.1:2286838-2289338 GCF_017589495.1 Alosa alosa | reverse complement strand
GAGGGAGGAGAGGATGATGGAGGGAGGAGAGGGATGATGGAGGGAGGGAAGAGGATGATGGAGAGAGAGAAGAAGAAGGGGATGATGGAGGGAGAGAGAGAGGATGATGGAGGAGGAAGAGGATGATGGAGGAGGGAGGGAGGTGAGTGAGAGAGAGATGAAGTTCACCTTTATTACAAAGACTAATGACATTGGGAGGAAGGACAACTGGGACGGAGAGTCTTAGCAGGTGGGGGAGCAGGTGTGTGTGTGGGGAGCAGGTGTGTGTGTGGGGAGCAGGTGTGTGTGTGTGTGTGTGGGGGTGCAGAGCAGGTGTGTGTGTGTGGGGGTGCAGAGCAGGTGTGTGTGTGTGTGTGTGGGGGTGCAGAGCAGGTGTGTGTGTGGGGGTGCAGAGCAGGTGTGTGTGTGGGGAGCAGGTGTGTGTGTGGGGAGCAGGTGTGTGTGTGTGTGTGTGGGGGGGGTGTGGGTGGGGGGCAGTCTGTGAGCTGGAAAGGAGGGAGGAGGTTGCACCACAGTGGCCTCTGCAGTTAACTGGATTTAGCTCCAGAGGCGTGGCTGTAGCATCGATGTGCAAACCTCATACCAATCTCATCCTGATTAGAACACACACACACACACACATGTACAGTCCGGACCACCACACACACACACGCATGCCGTTTTCATCACATACACATCCGCTTTTGTGTCCTCTTCATCTCATAGGGAAACTTTGTCAGACACACACACTCGAGGAGTACAGTTTATCAAGAATGCACACACACACACACACAGCGTCGATCCCAGCAATGGCTTTGTGATTACAGGAGCTGGACAAACAGTAAGTAAAGCTTCATCCTGATTATCCATAACAGGATTTGACCTCTAAGATGCCCAGCATGACCCTCTCACACACACACACACACACACACAGACACACACACACACACACACACATACACATTTGTTCACATTTCTACATTCAAACACATGGCATTTCATTCTAACTGCGGATGCAGATAGACTATACACTGCACACACATAAACATACACACAGAGGAATGAGCACTCTTCCATACACATACACACACACACACACACACACACACACACACACACACACACCGAGAGAGCATGAGTCCCCTAATCAGGCTTGAGGCAGAGATGAGACAGGAGGTAAGAAGCAGATTATCTCCTGTTCCGTCAGCTAGAAGACAAACAGCCCTTTCACCTGCACACACACACACATGCTCAGATACATACACACATGCTCAGATACATACACACGCCTATGCTCAGATACATACACACGCCTATGCTCAGATACACATACACACACACATGCACACTCACACACAGGGGCGCCCATACTAATATAATATAACCCTAATATATAGTATTATGGGGTTGCTGCCCAGAATTATTGTGTGTCATAGGGCCCACATTTTCTAGCAGCGCCCCACTCACACACACACACACACACACACACACACACACACACACACACAGTGCATACACACACACACACACACACATACATGCACATGGTTTCCCTGAGGATCAATAAAGTATCTATCTATCTATCTATCTATCTATCTATCTACACCAGACTACACTTCACGTAGACTACACCACTGATGCACATACACACATACACACGCACGCATGCACACACACACACACACACAGGTCTGTCTCATTCAACAGGGAACACTCACACACTTGCTCTTATAGACCAGCTAAACTTCAATTCAATTAAATAAAAACTGGTTCATCTGGGTTACATTCATTTTGAATTGTAGTGGCAAGAGGCTGTGTTTATGTGCATGTGTGTGCATGCGTGTGTGTGTGTGTGTATGTATGTGCATGTGTGTGTGTGTGTGTGTGTCTGTGTGTGTGTATCTGTATGTGCATGAATGTTAGTGTGTGTGTGTATGTATGTGCATGTGTGTGTGTGTGTGTGTGTGTGTGTGTGTGTGTGTGTGAGTGTGTGTGTGTGTGGTGTGTGTGTGTGTGTGTGTGTGAGTGTGTGTGTGTGTGTGTGTGTGCGTGTGAGTGTGTGTGTGTGTGACCCCTGCTCCCACCTCAGCTGAAAGCACAGCGTTCCACTCAATTAGTGGCATGAAATATTAATGCCTGTCTGGGGTTGTATTTATGTTTACACTGGGATTAAAAGCCTCCGGTGTCGGCTATCACACTGAAGATGTGTGTGTGTGTGTGTGTGTGTGTGTGTGTGTCTGCTGCCTTCAGTCCTAACACTGAGTTCGTCAAACAGACTAGTGACGTTTTGACTACACCTCCAGATATCCGACATCATCTTCAAGTGCAAACTGCGATTACAAACTTCCTTTACTGTTAATTCAAGCCTTCCTTTCGCTACAGTCCAAGTGTTTTGGTTTGCCAGAGAGAGAGAGAGAGAGAGATGATTTGGAAGACGCGGATGATGACGGAGCGATTCCGCTGGTAATCTGTTTTTTGAATCCGTCTCGCTCTCCCCAAGTGTCCAGACGTCGCCAGGAGG
>NC_063207.1:2281838-2284338 GCF_017589495.1 Alosa alosa | reverse complement strand
TGGGCGTGCACTGAAGTGCGCACACACACACACACACGCTCACGGGCTTTCACGACAAACTGAGCCGTGCGCAGTACGCGCACGCGAACTACGACAAACTGAGCCGTGCACTGAAGTGCGCACACACACACACACGCACACACACACACATACGAACTTCGACAAACTGGGCCGTGCACTGATGCGCACACACACACACACACACACACACGAACTCGACAAACTGAGCCGTGCGCAGGGTACACACACACACACACACATACGAACTACGACAAACTGAGCCGTGCACTGAGGTACACACACACACACACACACACACACACACATACGAACTTCGACAAACTGAGCCGTGCACTGATGCTTTTACGCACACACACACATACGAACTCGACAAACTGGGCGTGCACTGAAGTGCGCACACACACACACACACACACACATACGAATCCATTTATTAAACTGAGCTGCACTGAGGCACGCACACACACACAATAATAATAATAATAATAATAATATTTACTTTTATTTAAATCCACAAATCATATTACAATAGACAGGATTCAAATATTTCAAGAGATAAGATAGGGCTGTCACTCAATGATATTCTGGGGTACAAAACATCTCTAAGCCATACTGCAAGGCTGCCTATAACTGCAGATATGGAGCAAAACTTTGCTAGCTGTTTTGTTTTCTGCTGGAGAGCCCTGTCAGCCTTAACCCACTGGAAACAAGTTTGTGGACATGCCCCAAGCTGCCAAAGATCAACACCACTAGCTTGCATTGATAGCCTAGGTCACATAGTTTTGTCCGTATGGGTTGGTACTTCATGATTTTGTCATTAAAAGTCATGCCCATGTAGAGATCGTACACACATCCTATTTCAAGTATAAGTACTTCCCTTCTGTCTCGGTCTAAAAACACAACATCAGGGGTGTTAGGGATGTTACAAAACACACACACACACACACACACACACACACACACACACACACGAACTCGACAAACTGAGCCGTGCACTGAGTGCGCACACACACACGCCGAACTACGACAAACTGAGCGTGCGCGCAGAGTGCGCACACACACACACCACGCACACACACACATACGAACTTCGACAAACTGGGCCGTGCACTGAGTGCGCACACACACACACCACACATACGGTTCGACAAACTGAGCGTGCACTGAGTGCGCGCACACACACACACACACACACACACACAGACACACACGGGAACTACGACAAACTGAGCCGTTACTGGGAATTTTATACACACACACGCACACACGCACACACACACATACGAACTACGACAAACTGGGCCGTGCACTGAGTGCGCACACACACACACACACACCTGCGCGCACACACACACACATCACGAACTACGACAAACTGGGCCGTGCACTGAGTGCGCACACACACACACACACACACACACACACACACACACATACGAACTTCGACAAACTGGGCCGTGCACTGAGTGCGCACACACACACACGCCGAACTACGACAAACTGAGCCGTGCACTGAGTGCGCACACACACACACACACACACACACATCACGAACTCGACAAACTGAGCCGTGCACTGAGTGCGCACACACACACGCACACACACACATACGAACTTCGACAAACTGAGCCGTGCGCAAGTGCGCACACACACACACACCTGCGCACACACATCACGAACTACGACAAACTGATTTGTGCACTGAAGTCGCACACACACACACACACACACACACACACACACACACACACACACATTTTAATTCTTTGTTAAATCCACAAATCATATTACAATAGACAGGATTCAAATATTTCAAGAGATAAGATAGGGCTTTGTCACTCAATGATATTCTGGGGTACAAAAACATCTCCTCTGCATACATACTGCAAGGCTGCCTATAACTGCAGATATGGAGCAAAACTTTACTAGCTGTTTTGTTTTTCTGCTGGAGAGCCCTGTCAGCCTTAACCCACTGGAAACAAGTTTGTGGACATGCCCCAAGCTGCCAAAGATCAACACCACTAGCTTGCATTGATAGCCTAGGTCACATAGTTTTGTCCGTATGGGTTGGTACTTCATGATTTTGTCATTAAAGTCATGCCCATGTAGAGATCGTACACACATCTATTTCAAGTATAAGTACTTCCTTCTGTCTCGGTCTAAAAACACAACATCAGGGGTGTTAGGGATGTTACAAAACACATCAGTGGAGCTGTTAAACCATTCTGGCATAATACGTGAATGTTTGTACATGGTCACATTATCTGGAAGTACATCCTTAACACACACACACACACACACACATACGAACTACGACAAACTGAGCCGTGCACTGAGGTACACACACACACACACACACACACACACACACACACACACACATACGAACTACGACAAACTGAGCTGTGTACTGAGTTACACACACACACACACACACACACACAAACTACGACAAACTGAGCCGTGTACTGAGGTACAC
>NC_063207.1:2204338-2276838 GCF_017589495.1 Alosa alosa | reverse complement strand
GCACGTTCTCTCAATATACACAAAAAAATCTTGCAATAATACCTCCAGGGTTCCATAATTTCACACACACACACACTCAAAATAAAGTAATCACACAAGGGCGTCTCTGGAATCTTGGACATGTACTCACCCCATGTGGGTACTGTGAACACATTTGATACTTTGCACGCACACACACACACACACATATGCACGCACGCGCACACACAGAACACACACACACCACAGACCCACACACACAAAGACAGACACCACAGAAAGTCACACACACACACAATGCAGTCGTCATCTAATCCGTTTGGCTAGTGATACCGAAATACAGTATACGTACATAGATCAGCATGGTGTGTGTGTGTGTATGTGTGTTTATGGATCATAGATCAGTATGGTGTGTGTGTATGAATCATAGATCAGTATGGTAAATATGACTTCGCCAGACAAAAGGAGCTGGTAGCCTAGGCAATTACAATAAAATAGGCACCCCTCATGTCTTTGTAGCCTAATTTGCATTCGGTTTGCAGTAGTAGTTTAATATTTAGTCACATAGTACTTGGCTGATTTTTCCCTTGACCACTAGGTCTACACGAACATTGTTGTCAGTGTAGGTCCCGCCCTTTCCTTGATTTTAATTGGCTAGCTAGAGAGAAGTGACATTGACAAACCAATCAGGAACTGAGAAATCAAACTCCTTCCATTTCATGCAAACTCTCTCACACACACCACTATACTCTCTCACATACACCACTATACTCTCTCACATACACTACTATACTCTCTCGCATTCACCACTATACTCTCTCACATTCACTACTATACCTTCTCGCATACACTACTAAACTCTCTCTCATACACTACTAAACTCTCTCGCATACACTACTATACTCTCTTGCATACACTAGTATACTCTCTCGCATACACTACTATACTCTGTCTCACATACACTACTATACTCTCTCACATACACTACCAAACTCTCTCACATACACTACTATACTCTCTCACATACACTACATGCAAAAATGACTACAGAAATAGCAACAAAATGTGATGTGACTGTTTTGCTTGAATGTGCAAGTCAATGGAACAATGCCGTGTGGCTGCGTTCAAGACAACTCGAAGCCTACAGAACTCCACACAGCTCCTTTAAACAGTCGTGGACACCTTTGAAAAGAAACATGAGTATCCCTGAAACTGCTGGATATTGAACATACCCCATTCATTACCCCTGAAACCGCTGGATATCGAACGTAACTATAGTCTCTCACATACACGACTATACCCTCTCATACATACAAAATGACTATAATAGTGAGTGTGCATGAGTATAGTGGTGTATGTGCAAGATTATGATAGTGTGTGTAAGACCAAGTATGAATTAAGGCCTAGACGGCCCCTCATACACACACACACACACAGTGTGGGATGTGGCTAATGTCATGGCCATACCTCCTGCTGCTATGGGAGGCTCTGGTTCATCATGCCCAGGTACTCCAGAAAGCCTACATCAATCAATCAGTCAACCAATCAATGTCATCTAGGTGACCTTTCAATCACTTGACATGTTTTTTTTAACTCAGTCCAATTATTAAATAATATGCGATGCTGCCCCCAAAGAAAAAACAAAATAGCCGTTCATGTTCATGTGTGTTCATGTTTCCACTTAGATTAGAGTAAGTACCATTAATTAGAGTAAGTACTGTACCATTGATTAGAGTAAGTACTGTACCATTGATTAGAGTTAGTACCATTGATTAGAGTAAGTACTGTACCATTGATTAGAGTTAGTACCATTGATTAGAGTAAGTACCATTGATGGATTAAAGTAAGTACCATTGATGGATTAGAGTAGAGTGTTTGTTTGTATGTACGTGTGAGTACCATTATACCATCTGATGGATTGTGTGTGTGTGAGTGTGTGTGTGTGTTAGGCCCAGGGTTTCCGTTGTCCGGTAATTACCGGACATTGGCTGGAAAAAAATTGAAATGTCCGACAAAATTAAATCTCTCCGGTCAAATTGTCCGATTGAAATTGGCTAATAATCCCGTCCCCTAACGCAAACTGAATTTGAGAATAAGCCTTAATACGTAAGCCTATATTATACGTCTTCTGTCTATGTTTTTAAATGAACAGGCTCTACCGTTTGAAAAGTAGACTAAGCTATTAAACAACACGCATAGCTATGCTGCATTTCAAATAGGAAGTGCACGCTTAAAACGTCCATGTTAAACAACGAACAAATGAGTGAGGCGGTTCAAACATGGCCAGGCCCAGGCAGACTAGCCTTAAAAGTTTTTTCAGAGGCCAGACGCGATGGATGATGATAAATTGGTAAGGTCTGAAGCCAGATGTCCGGTCAACTCCACCACCACCAGATAAAAAGCAGAAGTGTCGGGCGTATCTGTCGGAATCAGTGACGTTGGAAGTGGAGTTGCGGGGGATGCGGCCGCTCCAAGACACTGTCATTCTCCGTGTAGCCTACACTGGACATGCAAAGTGTTCTTTACCCAAAGCATACAGTAGGGCTATGCGTTCTCTGTCTATGATCTGCAGGGTTAGGGCCTCCTCGACGAGGAGATTACTGATCATGAGGATAATTTCTGGCACAATTAAGCGGTATCATTGAACCCGTCGAAGAAAAAAGAAACTAAACATTTCCTAGAATAGGAAACATTTCTGAATTTATTGTTATCAAATAAAGAGGCATAGCATTAGGGGGTAGTGGTGTTCTCAAATAAAGAGGCATAGCATTAGGGGGTAGTGGTGTTCTCAAATAAAGAGGCATAGCATTAGGGGGTAGTGGTGTTATCAAATAAAGAGGCATAGCATTAGGGGGTAGTGGTGTGAGCGCTCATTCTTGTGTGTGCACATCTGTGTAAGTTAAACAGTCACCACTGGAGATAACGTGGGTAGCAGCAACAAACAACGTAGCCTTTTTAAAACAACGAACGAAGCGGACTCTTGCTGTCCATGAAAAGATACTGGCTAGATCTTGTTAGGCATGTTTAAGTTAGGCTAATGAACACGTTGCATTCTAGCTTGATTATGTCATTCTTAAGGTAGCCTGTCTCCAGTTTTCCTCAATTTGACTAATTAAGAAGCGATAATATATTAGACCGGCATCTCATCAAAATGTCCGGAAAACAAAAACTCTGCCGGTCACTTTGACCGGCACCATTTTTTTCTAGCGGAAACTCTGGTTAGGCCTGTCAATCGTCTTCCATAACCCAATTCGAATTTCATTCATTATTATTTTTCATAATAGAATTAGAATATTTAATGCTCAAATTGTGCATATTATTAATATTTACGATGCATCTCTATGTACTGTATAAACTGGCTTATGCATTGCCAATGCCACTATAAATGCGTGGTTGACTTGTTATATTGAACAAAAGCTCAGTTTACCAACAATATCTGTGCAACTTGAGTGGTTTCAATTTATTTTGCTCAGACGCGCACCACCACCACTTTATTGAATGCCTCTATGTTTGATGCCAAATTAGCAAGTATTTCCTGATTGGGGAAAACCATTATGCCTATCAGAGAAGTGACAAAAGCTCCGGACACAGCCTAGAGGAGGGAGGCAAAAACCTAATGCCTATCAGAGAAGTGACATAGCCTAGAGTAGGGAGGCATCAGAGAGCATCGGACATAGCCTAGAGGAGGGAGGCAAAAACCTAATTCTTTCCTGCTTTAGCTGCGCGGTTCCTCGTCCTCGGACTGTTTACTTAGCTAGCTAGCTTGTCAGGGTGTAGCATTATCAGATGTGCTCTCAGGCTGCTCACTGCTACATATTCTGCAGATTACTACATCGTTAGGCTAATTGTTATTTTTCAGTTTTATGATGGAAATTCAAAAACGTTCCACACATTGCTGAAATGGTCAGGAGTGGTGATCTCCGTGGGTGCATCGCTTCTGCCATATTTAGATTGTGCATTAGACGTGACAAAAGCATTTCGTTTTCACATATTCGCTAAAGTTAGCCAACACATAAAAAAAACTCCCCAAAACACCACATTCGAATAGTAATTTCCAAATTCTAATAGTATTGATTTTTTAAATAATTCGATTTATATCCGACTTTAGAAATTTGTTCCAAAAGCCCTAGTGTGTGTGTGTGTGCATATATGTGAGCATATATATCTGTGTGTATGTGTGTCAGTACCGTTACCATCTGATGGATTGTGTGTGTGTGAGTGTGTATGTGCGTATATATGTGTGTGTGTGTGTGCGTATATATATATGTGTGTGTGTGTGTGTGTGTGTGTGTATGTGTGTGTGTACATACTCAAAGTCAAAGTCAGCTTTATTGTCAATTTCTTCACATGTTCCAGACATACAAAGAGATCGAAATTACGTTTCTCACTATCCCACGGTGAAGACAAGACATATTTTACCAATTTAAGTCCACAGACAAACATAACATTCAAGTAAACAAAAAAGTAAGTAAATAAGAGGGGCACATATAATAATGAAAAAAAATAAGAGCAGCAAAATTTGGTTGAAATTGTGCATAGACAGTCAATAAAATACTAGTGCAAAGTCAGGCCAATAAAAGGCCTGGGTAGTTCTGTTTGACCTAAGTAAGAATAGTGGCATAGTGGTGCAAGTTATGTAAGAGCAGCAGAAGTGTTGTGTTTTCAGGACAACAACAACAAGTTGTAAAGTGTACAAGTGTGCAATAGTGCAATACTGTGCATAGGTGTGTGCATGTGTGTGAGTACCTCCATCTGTTGGGTTCTGCAGAGTGTATTTGTGCATGTGTGTGAGTACCTCCATCTGTTGGGTTCTGCAGAGTGTATTTGTGCATGTGTGTGTGTGTATATATGTGTGCATGTGTGTGAGTACCTTCACCATCTGTTGGGTTCTGCAGAGTGTATTTGTGCATGTGTGTGTGTATATATGTGTGTGTGAGTACCTCCATGGGGGGGTAGCGAGCTCTCTGTTTTGTTTGAAAGTCAACAGAAGTGACGTTACCCAGCATCGCTTAGAGCACCTTTAATATCAGATTAATTACACTTGGTTTGATTTTATTTTTTGCAGTCTCAACACTTGGCACCTCCATAGTTTGACTACAGCAGTGCTGTGCAGTACACACACACACACACACACACATCTATAGTTTGACTACAGTAGTACACACAAACACACACATTTATACAACTAACATGACATTGGAAACATCAACAAACACACACATTTATACAACTAACATGACATTGGAAACATCAACAAACACACACATAACTAACATGACATTGAAAACATCAACAAACACACACATTTATACAACCTCCATGACATTGGAAACATCAACAAACACACACATTTTATTACATCACTTAGCCTATTTAATAATAAAAAACAATACTTTGGACAAACTCAAATGCATTACTAACACTAACATGACCAGTGCATATGTGTGTGTTTTAGACGATTAAACTAACACTAACATGACCAGTGCATATGTGTGTGTTTTAGACGGATTAAACTAACACTAACATGACCAGTGCATATGTGTGTGTTTTAGACGGATTGACTAGTGCATATGTGTGTTTTAGACAGATTGACCAGTGCATATGTATATGTGTTTTAGACGGATTGACCATTAGATTCAAAGAGCTAGCCATAGTGACCTAGAAATGAATTCTAAAAGAGATCAATCATCTAAGCAAATCAATCAAAATCAATCAATTAATCAATCTGCCCTCAGTAGTGTGTCGCCTGTGAGGAGCAGCAGTACTCGAGTCATGACCCAGCAGCAACAGTGTGTGTGTGTCTTACATGTAGCGGAGTAGTACTCGTGTCGTGTGTGTGTCTTACATGTAGCGGAGTAGTACTCGTGTTGTGTGTGTGTGTTACCTGTAGCAGAGTATTACTCATGTCATGTGTGTGTTTGTGTCTTACCTGTAAGCGGAGTAGTACTCGTGTCATGTGAGTGTGTGTGTGTGTGTGTTACCTGTAGCAGTGTAGTACTCATGTCATGTGTGAGAGTGTGTATGTGTCTTACCTGTAGCGGAGTAGTACTCATGTCGTGTGTGTGTGTGTGTTACCTGTAGCAGAGTAGTACTCATGTCGTGTGTGTGTGTGTGTTACCTGTAGCGGAGTAGTACTCATGTCGTGTGTGTGTGTGTGTGTGTGTTACCTGTAGAAGAGTAGTACTCATGTCATGTGTGTGTGTGTTTGTGTGTGTGTGTCTTACCTGTAGCGGAGTAGTACCCGTGTCGTGTGTGTGTTACCTGTAGCAGAGTAGTACTCATGTCATGTGTGTGTGTGTGTGTGTATGTGTGTGTCTTACCTGTAGCGGAGTAGTACTCATGTGTGTGTGTGTGTGTGTGTGTGTGTGTTACCTGTAGAAGAGTAGTACTCATGTCGTGTGTGTGTGTTACCTGTAGAAGAGTAGTACTCGTGTTCAGTGGAGAGCTTCCCAAGCAGCAGGAATAACAGGAGTTGTCTTAGCACCATCTTTTCTTTCCTCTCTCTGTGTCCTCGCTGCTGTTTAAGATACTGTTTCACAGCCTCAACATTAACTTCCTATCTGACGCCAGATCCCTGAGGCCCTGTTATGAAGGCTACTTGAGCAACCTGGTCTAAGGGGAAACCAATCATGAGACGCCTTTAGGCCTGCAGCACAACCAACCCATCACTCTCCACTAACCCTGTGTAACTTCTGACTTCTAACAATAAATAAATACATACGTCAAAAATAAATATACATAAATATTGATTTAATGTTGTTTAATGTTTTCTGTTGATCAATGTGTTTGTTGACTGACAATGTCACACGGCAAAAGGTTGTAACAATGCGGTATAGAAACATGGAATAAAAAAAATAAGCGTTTTCATCTTTTTTATGAAAAATGGCAAAATGATTCATAACCTTAATCATTGGAAACATTTTTATTTGCCATCATCATTATCATCATTACTTTTTCTGCTGTAAGTGCATGTTGTGTGTGATGTCTGTATGCTAGACCTTGAATTTCCCCTTGGGGATTAGGAAAGTATCTATCTATCTATCTATCTATTAAACCTCTCAAAATGGTTCTTATAATACCTACCAAGCCTCTCCATGTCTCCACAATGATTGTAGACCGCACCGTTTTAGCAGCAATCCCATCACTCTGGCCATGTGCTCATGTTTTAGACCGATTGAGGTCTGGACTCTGGCTGGGCCACTCTGAAATGTTGACATTGCTCTTTATTAACCATTTCTTGCCTTGTTCGGCTGTATGTTTTGGATCATTGTGTGATTTAATGTTCCAATGCCGCCTATTGGGGCTGGTCTTTCGGCACAGTGCCTGATCTTTTCCAGATCTGATTTTCCAGAATCTCAGTGTAGCCTCTTGCTTTAGTGTTACCGTTTCACCACTACACTACCACCGACCTTATTCGGTGTGGCGTGGGTGTTGGGGGGAGAGTGGTTACTTAGCATCTTTAACTTACTTTTGTTCTTATTTCCAGTGTATAGTTTCATTTGTGTCCATATACACCATTTAACACCATCCGACCCCTCAGACTGGATCGCTCTTGCAGATGGGTGGGGATGCTCACCTGGTATCCTGGATTACAGATTACCTGACAGAGTGGCCGCAGTTCGTCAGACTGAACAACTGTCTCTCTGACACTGTGATCACAGGGAACAGTGCTCTCTCCAGTCCTGTTCACCCTGTACACGTCTGACTTCTGCTACAACACAGTCATGCCATATGCAGAAGTTTTCGGACGATATAGCAATTGTGGGGTGTATCAGGGATGGGCAGGAGGAGGAATACAGGAGCCTGGTGAGGGCTTTGGTGCAAACTCAACCACCTACAACTCAACACCGCTAAGACCAAGGAGATGGTGGTGGATTTCCGGAGGTCTAAGCTCGTGTAACAGAGGTCGGTTCGTCCGCCACTCTCAGCCCTCGAACCCGCCACCTCAACACACATCGGCATGGGAGTCGAACACTCTAACCACTGAGCTAAAAGCCCAAGCTTCTATGCAACTTCCACGCAACTAGCATGCTAGCTCAGTTCGCCTCCGTTACACCCGCTCTGCTGCCAGTCACTATTGATGGGGTCAATGTGGAGGTTAACACTTACAAGTATCTGGGGATAGACCTGGACAATAAACTGGACTGGTCAGTCAACACTGAAGCACTCTACAAGAAAGGGCAGAGCAGGCTGTACTTCCTGAGGAGGCTGCGGTCTTTCAACGTCTGCAGCAAGCTCCTCTGGATGTTTTACCAGTCTGTTGTTGCCAGTGTCCTCTTCTGTACTGTGGTATGCTGGGGAGGAATCACTAAGAAGAGGGATGCTGGGCGACTATTCAGGCTGGTAAGGAAAGCTGGCTCTGTAGTGGGAGCTGAACTGGAGTGCATCACTTCAATATCAGACAAAAAGACCCTGAACAAACTGATCAACATCTTGGACAATGACTGGCATGCACTCCACAGTACTACCATAAAGCAGAAGAGCTTGATCAGCTGGAGACTTCGCTCACTACCATGCACAACTGACAGACTGAGGAAGTCATTTGTCCCCAGGGCCATACAACTCTTCAATGCTTCACTAAAGGGAAGAGGAGAGAGATACTTCTCTGCATAGTCTGTCTGTCTCTCCACTCTCTTCCTATAACAATGTTGTGTACTGACTGTCCACTGGCCCACTGTGTTACTGCTTACACTGTCTACACTGTTTACTGGCTATATTAGCCCACATGCACAACCCCTCCCTCCATCCCCCAGTCTGGACTGTGGTCTTACATCATACTTGACCAGTGGCTGGTACCCTATTACTTCAAACCTATCCTTGCACTGCTGCTGTAATTCTTATATTACTATGTTTACATTTTTCTCTATATTGTCCATTTATTTATACTATAACTGTTATATTACTATGCTTATGTGGGGCAGCCGTGGCCTACTGTTTAGCACTTCAGACTTGTAACCGGAGGGTTGCCGGTTTGAACCCCGACCAGTAGGCACGGCTGAAGTGCCCTTGAGCAAGGCACCTAACCCCTCACTGCTCCCCGAGCACCGCTGTTGTTGCAGGCAGCTCACTGCGCTGGGATTAGTGTGTGCTTCACCTCATTGTGTGCTGAGTGTGTTTCACTAATTCACAGATTGGGATAAATGCAGAGACCAAATATCCCTCACTGGATTAAAAGAGTATATATACTTATATACTTATACTTTTCTCTTATATTGTCTATATTTAATGCTGGTCTCTTATAGTGTCCATATTTATTGCTGGTCGCTAGACTTTAACCCTGCACTGTTGCACTACCACCATGACACACACCTCATTGAGCACCTTACCACTGCATACTGAATCACAGGGTCAGTCCCTGCCCTGTCACTGCAAGCGCTTCATTCTCAGCAGGGCTCCGAACCGGTTTAAGGAACGAAAACGAAAACGAACAGAATTTTACGGAATTTTCCGAGGAGCGGAAACGGAAACGAAAACAAAATGGTCTTTTAACTGTTCCGGAACAGAAACGTTATTCTGAAATCCACAAAACCGGTTAATAACGTTTTTTTTTTCGTTCTCTATATATTTTATAAAATTTCACAAAAGCATATCCTATGTCATGGAGACTATTTCCGGTTGTGCGAAAAACAAGCCCGTATCAGAGCCCGTCTACGGAGAGCCTGGCCACTCCGTATTAAGTCCCATTGTACCGAATTTTGGTTGCAGTTCCACCAGATTTCCACTGGGGGCAATCGCCATGAGTGCAGAATGAATGGGAGTCAATGGAGCTAGACGGCTAAATTTGTCTCTTTCACCTGATTGTCGTTGACAAATCTTAGATTTGATTATAGTTTGTATAACTTCAACATGGGTTATAGGTCAAAAGTTGAATGAACGAGTACTTATGTCCTTTTGATTTCTTACAGTTTGGGTCGTTGTTGCCCATAACATGCTAGCATTGTGCTAATGAATGACGTCATTGACACATTTGAAAGGCTTTTAAGAACAATTAAGTGACTTTAAAAAATATAATACTCAACCAAGTGTATTTTCTTTGCCTCCCCCTTTCGAATACAATACTTAAATTACTTGAAAAAAAATTATATCGAGAAAAGTGGATTTTGGGGGTACAGCTCCATAGACCTCCATGCATTCTGCACTTTCGTGGGACGCCCTCATGTGGAACCACAGAAGGAACTGCAACCAGTTCAGAAACCGGAAGTTTTCCGAGAGTGGCAGTTCTCCCCTTATTAGACATTCTCTGCCCATTATCTACACTGTTAATGTGAGCTAACAAGCCGCTATGTAGCCAACTACTGTAGGCGAACAGCCTAATAATTTGATTTCTGCAGTTTGAAAAAAAAAAAACTGAATAAATGGACCTTTGGTCCAAATGTGTATATTTTGTCTTGCTGTTGTAATGTAACCTATCCGTCTGCCACTTCGGATCTTAGGCCAGCTCATTAGCATAGGCTACTGAAACTGATTTGGAAATTGCTTGTAGCCTATGCGTAATAGCCTATTTTGCCTGTCCGCGCCTTGTCGTTTTAAAGTCATTTCATTTGAAATGTTTTGCTAATTATAGCCTATTCTATGTAGAAGAGTTAAGCGGAAATTTGAGATAGGCCTTGTCAGCAACAGACAGGTTCGTTTATAAACAGGGTTGGAATTATAAGCGCCAAGCCTTTGAAGATCTCCATATGGATAAAACTTAGGCTACAACCAGGTAAGGAGTTTAGCGCGTATCCAGAAATATTTTGATAAGAAATTATTTATAGGCATAGGTTAGGCCTACAGTAAGTATGTAGGCTATGGGATGGATAGCCCATCTGAATATTTTTGGATGCCGCCTGTGATTTATTATTTTTGGGCATAGCTACGGTATAGGCTAAATCAAAGGGAAATAATGAGTATGTCTATTCTAAGGTAAAGTCCACAAAAATAGACTTGATAGGCCCGCCAAACACTGCGGAACTTTAAGAGCGAGCGATATTTTGCGTTCGAACCGGTTCAGGACCGATATGTTGGTGGCGGAGCATGCAAGAACAGCGTTAAACATAGGCCTACCTGAACCGTTCGGAACGGAACGTTTGAAAAATTATTTCGTTTTCAAGCCCTGATTCTTATACATCCATGTGGATCCTTGTTTTAGTATCTTTCACTGTTCTTTTCAGTCATGTGGATTTTTTTTTTTTTATCATCCTGTTTATGTTGTTGTGTTTGTGGTGTCTTAAGCTACTGGGAACTTGAATTTCCCCTTTGGTTTCAATAAAGTATCTATCTATCTATCTATCTATTGTGATGTGACGAGGAGCTGCGTCCTGGAGGGGCGCTACATTCCCCTGAGATGGCTGTGGTTGGTGGCAGAGTGGGGTTTGGGAGACAAGCTCCAAGTTGTGTTCTCCCTGGAGGTACAGACCGTCAATGTGGATTACCTGAACATTGGAATACTTACCTGAAGACGGGAATACTTACCGCTGGATTGGCCACGGGCTGCAGCGCTAACTAAAAGTAAGGCTAAAGACTGTTTTCAAGAGGACACTTACCCGAGGGAATCGGGATTATTATTTCACCGTTGAAGAGACATTGTTTAATTGTTTAAGACCAACCTTATCCTTAGTTACCCTTTTGACATACCTTTTCTGTTAAGAACTGTATTAAAAACCTTCATTGTATTCCAACACTGTGTCCTTGCACTGCTTGAACTGTCCGGCTGAGAACCGTGTAGCCTCTCATGGTATCACACTATCTAAATACAGCCTATTTTCATCGTTGATGGGATTTGAACTGGAAGTTAACTGTTGAATATGAGTATGAAATGTGTATGAGATGTTTTCTGCAGTTTATATCTATATATTTTCTTTATATCTAGTCATAGTGATCATGTCGTTAGTTCAGATAAGTAGGCTACCGGGCAAACTTAGTCAGAAGATCAGAATATAAGGCATCATGATAGCTAGCTATGGGCTAACTTTCCAGTCCCACCTGTGAGCCACCCTGTTGTTGCAAACTTAGCTTCTAGCGCCCGCCCGATTAGGCTGGTCGTGTCTTCAGCATGAATATTTTCGATAACTACTGCTCGTGATTGATTGCCATTGACATCGTCAGGGTACGGCTTACCAAAGAGGGAGATAATATGGGCAAGTCGCAGTTTTGCAGGTGCTTGTGTGGGCTGTGCCGTCCCGATGGAAACTGTGGTGGAGAGCTGCAGTAACTAGGGAAGCGAGTGCATTTTGGCTGCTGGTCGAGGAGCTCCCCCTGTGACCAGCATATGACATGATCTATCTAGCTATCTATCTACCTGTCTATATACATATCTAGGCTATCTATAGCCTATCTATTTATCTATAATCTGCGCTATCTACTGCTGAACAATCCCTTACTCGTCTCTCTTTACTCCTCTCTCGTTACTCTCAAGGGTCTCAAGGTGGGCTTTGGTCTGTAGCCTCCCCAAGGTGACGTAATGCAATGCATTGTGGGGGAAAGGAGAATCACTTCAAACGTTGTTTGTGAAATATTACCTGCTTTTTCGTATTATATTCCGTTTTGTGATACCCAACAACATCAAATACAATGGATAACAGTTTAAATGTTTATTACCAACAAGCAAATTGTGCAAATTCGTTGGAAAATGAACCCTGCAACACGGCCTTTAAAGGAAAATTCCAGTATTTAGCACTTTGAGTCCCTTTTCTCACTCTGTGAGTTGCACAGTTTTGAAAAACGAACGT
Source organism: Alosa alosa (assembly GCF_017589495.1). Lineage (NCBI taxonomy): Eukaryota > Metazoa > Chordata > Actinopteri > Clupeiformes > Clupeidae > Alosa > Alosa alosa. The sequence continues at coordinate 2,264,149 of NC_063207.1, read as the reverse complement.
TAAGGGTTGTTTTAGGACATGTTTGAGTAGCCTACAGTATGCCTGTTGGCAGCCACTCTGAGCAGTCAAAGGCGATTCAAAACGAGTCAGAAAAGTCGAGACAGGACCAATCGTCAAAATTTCGGTGTCCACCACTCTAGTTCATCCAAAACAAACAAGAAAAGGGACTCAAAGTGCTAAATACCGGAATTTTCCTTTAATGAATGCTGGAGGAAGCGGTGATTGAGAGGAGGTCTGGCGCTAGCCAGGCTAGTGATTGGTTTAGCCAGGCTAGTGATTGGTTTAGCCAGGCTAGTGATTGGTTTCATTGTGCATGAAAACAATGCAGCTCACTCATATTAGCTACTGATCCAGGGTAGGGTATCCAAGATGGCGGCGCGTGCACACGCAGCAACCTCTCTCTGTCCCAACCGAACGGTGTTTTGTTCGTTTAAAAGTGTTTGTCGAAAGTTTTACGTGTTAGTCTCTCGTCTTACTACATCGTACTACAAGTACAGCAGGCAGTTTCTACTGGACATCTGCAAAAGCAAGTTTTGCAGCGTTCTGGACTTCGCAACAGAGACGCTAAAGGAACTCGGACTCCTCCGACCTGCAACAACACCGGACTATGCCTGCTCTCCTCCCGAAAAGCGTCCGGGCGGTGTGCGAGGAAGCAGAAAGGGAGGCAAACTGAGGCGTCGGGCCAGGCTAGCGGCCAACGTAACTTCGCCCAGCCATACCGTCCATTCTCCTGGCAAATGTGCGATCACTGGACAACAAAATGGATCACATACGACTGCTGAGATCAGCGAACCGGACAGTGAGTAAATGCTGTGTGCTTTCGTCTTCACTGAGACTTGGTTAAATGACAACATTCGGACTCTGCTGTACAACTGGAGCAGCTAGCATGCTATCGAGCAGACAGGGCCATTGTAAAGGGAGGAAAATCGCGAGGGAGGAGGAATCTGTGTTTACATCCGTGGCGAATGGTGCGGCACACTGTAGTAGTATGCAAACACTGCTCACCAGAGACAAAGCCTACAGAGCTGGGGATGAAGCTGGCATGAGAACAGCGAGAGCCAACCTGTCCCGTGGCATCAAAGGAAGCAAAAAAGGAATACACTCACAAGATTACCACCCACTTCAAAGACACAGGAGCACAAAGCCTATGGCGGGGGGCATTCAGGCCATCACGGGACTACAAGCCCAGCCACAGAGCTGTGAGAGCAACATCCCTCTGCTCAACAATCTCAACTGCTTCTTTGCTCGCTTTGAAGCACAAAACAGCACTTGCCCACAGAAGACCCCTCCCCCTCCACACGAGCAGCTCCTGTGCCTCTCTGCCGACAGCAAGTCCCATCATGTTTCAAAGCTGCCACCATCATACCTGTGCAGAAGAAAACTGCTCCATCCTGCTTCAATGATTACCGCCCGTGGCACTGACACCCATCATCATTAAGTGCTTTTTGGCTTGTCATGTCACACATCAAATCCATTCTCCCCCCCACCCTGGACCCCTTCCAGTTTGCATACCGAGCCAAAGCGGTCCACAGAGGATGCAATCTGCTCTGCCCTCCACCCAGCCCTCACCCACCTGGAAAAGAGACTCATATGTGAGGTTGCTGTTTATAGACTTCAGTTCTGCATTCAACACCATAATACCACAACAACTCATCTGCAAACTTGACAAACTGGGACTCAGTACCTACCTCTGTAACTGGCTACTGGACTTCCTCTGTCAGAGGCCTCAAGTAGTACGTGTTGGCAACAATATCTCAAGCAGCATCACACTGAGCACGGGGCCCCCCCTGCCGCGTGCTCAGTCCGTTAACTCTTCACCCTGCTGACGCATGACTGCACTGCAACCTACAGCAACAATCACATAGTGAAATTTGCTGGCGACACAACTCTGGTGGGTCTCATCACCAAGGGCGAAGAGACTCAATACAGGTTGGATGTCAACCTTCTGACCACGTGGTGCAGGGACAACAACCTCCTGCTGAACGTCAGCAAGACCAAGGAGATTGTTGTTGACTTCCGGAGAGGTCACACCCAACACCTGCCACTGACCATTGGCCGGTGCTGTGGTGGAGAGAGTGAGCAGCACCAAATTCCTGGGGGTGCACATCAGTGAAGACCTCTCCTGGACCACCAACACTGCATCACTGGCGAAGAAAGCTCAGTGCCGCCTCTACTTCCTGCGGAAACTCAGGCGAGCAAGTGCTCCACCAGCCATCATGACCACATTCTACCGAGGCACCATTGAGAGCATCCTCTCCAGCTGTATCGCTGTGTGGGGCGGAAGCTGCACTGAATACAACAGGAAAGCCCTGCAGCGCATAGTGAACACAGCTGGAAGGATTATTGGTGCTTCACTCCCCTCCCTGAAAGACATTTACACCTCCCACCTCACCTGCAAGGCGACCACAATTGTGAGTGATGCAAGTCACCCTGCTCACAATTTGTTTGATCTACTGCCCTCTGGGAAGAGGTACAGAAGCCTGCGCTCCCGCACCACCAGACACCAACAGCTTCATACACCAGGCTGTTAGGATGCTGAACTCTCTCCCCCCTCAGCTACATAACATCCTGGACCCACAATGGCTTGCACTACTGCACTTGCACTACTCCACTTGTACACTTTGCAACTTGTTGTTGTTGTCCTGTTGTCCTGAAAACACTTCTGAAAACACTTGTGCTGCTCTTACATAACTTGCACCACTATGCCACTTGCTTACTTAGGTCAAACAGAACTACCTCAGCCATTTATTGGCCTGACTTTTGCACTATTATATTGACTGTCTACTGTATGCACAATTGCACAATTTCAACCCAAATTTTGCTGCTTTTATTTCTTCATTGTATGTGCCTTCTTATTTACTTTTTATATTGTTTACCTGAATGTTATGTTTGTCTGTGCACTTAATTGGTAAAATATGTCTTGTCTCCACCGTGGGATAGTGGGAAACGTAATTTCGATCTCTTTGTATGTCTTGACGTGAAGAAATTGACAATAAAGCAGACTTTGACTTTTGATATGGTGGAAGTGTACATGTACTGAACATGTGGAGGTGGTGTTGGTGTAACTGTGATAGGGACCAGAACACCTTTCAGTGCCTTCTTTATTATTATGACCGCCGCGCAGCGAAGGTTTAGTTTTTTCTCCCGTTTTTTTTTTCCATCAAGGATTCCCGGGACACTGAAAGATCGGGGGGCACGACACTTGGTGGGCATGTAGCCCCACAAGGATGATACGGAACCCTTGTTTTTCGTTTTGATCCGTCGCCCTCCCGCCGGACTGGACCCCCCAAAGGAGGGTAGGGCGGACACAGTTTTCTGTGAAAAGCCACCAAACAAATATCAAATCCCAATGCCTTGTTGCAGTGACAGGGACACTGTACTGCAGGAGATGTTTTCCTTTGCATGAATGTTAAATTGAGGTCCTGACTCAACATGGTTGTTAAAGATCCCATGACTCTAATCGCAAAGGGTAGGTGGTTCCCTGATTTGCTGGCTAAATTCCCAACCTGGTTTATTCAATTTGGCCTTGTAATCATCCTCCAAGTGTGTAAATGGTTCATTCACTCCTTCACTCTCCACCTGAAACTAGTGTGTGGTGAACATTCTGGCACATAATGGCTATTGTGCATCACTCAGATGGGTGCTACACATTGGTGGTGCTTAGTGAGATTCTGCCTGTGAAGCACTTTGAGTGTCAAGAAAAGTGATATAACTGAAATATGTTGTTGTTACATTAACCCTTCTCACCCCACCCCTTTTTACTCCTGTTAAAAAAAAAAAAATATATATATATATATACTTTACATTTGATGTTTGTTTGTTAACATTGTTAAATGATAGTGATTCACTAGTCCCCTACAGTATTTTGAAGGAAGGAGATAGGTGGATGGGCTAGGTTATTGGTAAAGTAGTTGAATAGCACACTACACATGCACACACACATACTGTACATACATGCACACACACGACAAACACATAAACTCACACACACCCTCACGTCACACACATACAAACACACCTACATACACAAACATGCTTACATGCAGGCGCACACACTCAATAAACACACACAGAAGCACACATATACACAAAAACAACCACAAACTCTGCACACACTCAATTACAAACACACAAAAAAGGAACAAAGTAGGAAATGAACACAATTTGACAAACGTGACTTATTTCTGCGGTACATCTAGTTAATCACAGATTTAGTGCCTTTTTTATTATTCCTCACAGATTAAGACAAAACACAAACTGGGGAATCGTGTGGAGTATTAAATTAAATTAAATTCAATTAACATTTTTACAGTTCAGAAATAACAATTACAAAAATATGTACAATCACACCCATGCACTCTTCAGCAATGGTCAGGATGTAGTGTATATGGTTTAACCCATTCGGAAGTTTATTGTCACATGCATATAGTTACTGGAAGTAAGAAATGCAGTGAAATTATGTCTGGTGTCAGCCTATTTGTGCAAAGGGGGGGCAAGGGCTGCATAAGAAAGGTGAGGGAGGATTGGAATTGGGGGCACCAACAAAGGAGCACCCAAGAGCAACAGGGGCAAGGAAAAACTCCATTACCAAGGAAGAAACCTTGGGCAGATCCACGGCTCAAGGGGCTAACCCAACTGCCAGGGGTCTTGTGTGTGTGTGTTGGGGGGATGACAGGGAGATGTGATAGTGTGCTGTGTATGTGGGGAGAGGGCAGTGTGCAATATGTGTGTTGGAGAAGCTTCCTCATGAGACAATGTGCTGTGTATGTAGGGGAGAGGGGGCGGGAGGACAGGTGCGACATGTTGGGGATGTGTGTTGGAGAAGCTTATGGTGAAAAGGGACTGTATGTAGGGGGGGGGCATGTACAGCAAGTACTGGTGTATGATGACTTACTATTGATGAAGTACTGTATGTATGATGTATGAGGGAGTGATGAAGATGTGTGTGTGTGTGGGTGTGTAGCAGTGACTGTGTGTGTGTGTGTGTAGTGTGCGTGTGGCCAGTGGGGGCAGTGTGCTGTAAGTATGTAGAGGATGTGTGTTGGAGAAGATCCTGAAGACAATGTGCTGTGTATGTAGGGGGGGGGGCAGTGTGCAGCAAGTATGTAGCAAGCAGTGTGCTGTATGTATGTGAGGTGATGACAGTGATGATGTTAATGTGTGTGTGGGGGATGGGGGGGGGGGGGGCAGAAAGGCTAGGCAATCAAGGACATGGGTAGATGGAGGAGAAATCAAAAATAATAAATAAAAAGTTCTATGGAGATGTTCAAAAGTTGGAGAAAGTCAGATATGTGTGTGTGTGTGTGTGTGTGTGTGTGTGTGTTTTGACGTGTGATGAAATAAGAAAATAATAAAAGGTCTATAGCATAGGGTTTAACCCATTCGTGCTGGATGCTGCGTAGTAGGGATAATAGGCATATCATCAAAATGTCCGGAAAGCGAAACTTCTGCCGGTCACTTTGATCGGCACCATTTTTTTTCTAGCGGAAACTCTGGTGTGTGTGTGTGTGTGCCTGCTTGTGTGTATGGTATCATTCCCAAGGGTTTAAGGAGCACCTCCTCCGGAACTCTTGCCCTCGTTCTCGTACCCATTTGTTGGCGACTGATGGAGACAACAAAGCAGATTATATAATCCCACACCTCACGACTAGATAAACAGATCATATAATCTCACACCTCAAAACGGGCAAAGCAGATTATATAATCCCACAACTCACGACTGGATAAACAGATCATATAATCTCACACCTCAAAACGGGCAAAACAGATTATATAATCTCACACCTCAAAACGGGCAAAGCAGATTATATAATCCCACACCTCTAGACTGACAAAGCAGATTATATAATCTCAGACCTCAAAACGGGCAAAACAGATTAAATAATCTCACCTCAAAAACTGGCTAAAACAGATTATATAATCTCACATCTCAAAACTGGGAAAACAGATTATGTAATCCCACACCTCAAGACTGGGAAAACAGATTAAACAAAATATTTGGTTGTTGAACGTACCATTTATTGCCCCTGAAAGCATTGTATATTGAACGTACCCCATTTATTGCCTTTGAACACGGGACAGCCAGAGTGCAGAGAGAGGTCATCCACCTCTCCATTCTGCAGCAGGTTGAACCACATGACAGCTGATCCCTGCAAACACACACACATATAAACACAAACATACACGCACACATACATACACACACAGCGTATGCACGCACGCACTCACACACACTAAAATAAAGTTGAATCTAATCGACACACATATACAAACATATAAGATTTGCACCCAGGTGTTTGCACCCAATAGCCATCAATGTTATTTGCACCTAGTGAGAATAGCTTATGCGGCTATTTCCTCCAGGCTATTTGCAACTAGTGAGAATAGCTTATGTGGCTATTTCCACCAGTCACACAGATACGGTGTTATTGTTATTAGACATGAAGAAATGCTATATTATTATTATTATACATGCAAAAACGGAATATATTATTGTTGCTATTAGACATGCAGAAACATTATATATTATTGTTATGATTAGACATGCAGAAATGGTATCTATTATTATTAGACCTGCAGAAACAGTATATTATTATAATTAGACGAAAGGTACTATCACAGACATACAGTATACAGGTTGAGCTGCACCTTGTTTTAAGTCCATTGGTCCTTCTGGTGCAAGACAGTCAAGTCACACACACACGCACACATACTGTGTTTGTAGAGATTTTTTACCTTAATTGGCTGTAATGCAGCTCCAACTTCAGGAAACACTGTAGCTCCACCCACCTCCACGTCACTCAGCTAGACACACACACACAGCACACAAGCACACACACACACACACACACACACACACACACACACACGCACACGCACACACATATATAGTAAACATCAACTCAGAACAGCTAATGAGTTCCACACGCACACGCACACACAATAGTAATTCAGACCCACTGGTTAATTGCCTTTCTAGGTAGCAGTGGTACGCGGGTTGCTCGAAATTGAATGGTGTCAACGACATTATTGGCTAAATGACTTCAATCCATGCAGCACAATCTTGCCACATAGACTACCTGTGTGACAGAAGGATAAGGTTGGAGACAGGTGAGAAGTTGGAGACGCGAGAATTTAAAATAATAAAGACACTCATCTGGGAAAAGCGAAATATGGGATGTATTTGGAGAGGTTCTTAAAGAGGATGACAGTAGTGCTGATTATGTGCTATGCACTTCTTGTGAAGCCATTTAAAAGTATGACAGCTATAAAACAGGCACGACCAACATGACTCGACACAAACGCTGCCTGTAGAACTCTGCCAGCCTAACTGTGTCACGCTATCCGGCAAAGTATTCTTTGGTCACCACTAGTCTGAGATTTATGGCTCCCATTGACTCCCATTCAAGAAATCAAAATATACATCAAAAATGTGCTGAGACTAACGCCGCTGACTTATGCCAGCAACCATTTCACTTTAATAATAAGGTGCATTTTGGTACAAGATATATACAGGTACGGCAAGAATAACATAAGTTGGAGAAAGCAATGTCATGTGGAGAAATCTTATGAACATTGCCAGCCCCTAGCACTGTGCCAAGACACACACACACAGCCCCTAGAACTGTGCCCACTGGTCAGATTTATGTCGAATGTCAGAGCTATGCCATTCAAAAATGTACCTTAATGATACTCATCAATTTATAAAAGAACAAAGTTTAAAAAGCAAAACGGTGCTGAACTGCGTTCTGTCACTGCTCATGTAATCTGATGCACCGATGTGTTAAATAGGGTTCTGTCCCTGCTCATGTAGTCTGATGCACCGCTGCGTTAAGGAGGGTTCTGTCCCTGTTCATGTAGTCTGATGGTAGCCTACGCACTGCTGCGTTAAGGAGGGTTCTGTCGCTGCATATGTAAAGCTTTTACATTGCTCATTAAGGCGAGACACTACAGGTGAATAGGGTAACATTTTTAACAAGCAGATATCACTATGAAACTTCCCCAGTTGATTACTTACATTAATATGAGAAAAAAATTTATTACAAGTTTGCTGTAATTTAATGTTTACATATGCAAATTAGGGTTAGCTAATTTGCATACATTTTAAGACACGAAACCTGAGCATTGGATACAGCCAAGTTCAAAATTATGTTTTCATTGTGTTCAGATATTAGATGGGAAAACATTTGGATTTATGAATATCTACTTTTTGTTATCCTGTAAATCAGAAAATTATGTCACTAGCCCTAAAAAAATCGCTTTTTTCCATGTTTTTAGGCATAAAATGTCATGTAAGTCAGGCTAGGAATAATATATCAACAAACCCTCTGTAGAAATCTTCGACATATAGTTAGGCATAAGTCTAGAAAGTTTGGTTTGAGAAAACAGCCTTGAAAGACATTGCTTCTGAAGTGGAGTTTTGAGCTCAGAGTGTGAGGAAACTCATTTTACACTGCATCCGTTCTCAGCCTGGGAACTTTTTGATTGGTTACTGATACAAAAGGAACCATATATGGATCACATAATACAGGAAAAACAGAGCTTTCAACGGTAGTACACATGTTATGTTTTGGACCACGGTCGCTGAGTGCATGCAAGGTTAGAATGCTAACTTTTGCTGAATTAGGGAGAAAATATGTAGACACAATATAATGAAATAAACACCTAAATGTTAAATCGTGCTTTTTGTTGTAGTAGTGTGATAGAATACATGCTAAGGTAACATACTAGCTCAAAATCTCGAAATTGACCAGTGCATGAAAAAACGATGTTTTCACCTGCCGTGTCTCGCCTTAAGGATACACTGCATGTTGGGCCACATGAACCATTTTGTAAATAAGCGCGTCGGATTGCGGGTTGGGTATCATTTTGTCTTAATTCATTTTAGCGGTTAGTAGTTGATTTCAGTTCCAACTGAGTGTCAGACCACTGCTAGGTAGTAATTCAGTCCAACTGGTCAATTGCCCCTGTAGTTAATTATTCAGTGCCACTGGTCAAGAGGATCATTTGAATAGGAGAATATTAATAAAAAAAACACTTACATAGATCAACACAGTAGCAATCCTGTCACCCCTTTCATCTCGTATCCCTTCCTTTTAGGCACAAAGTATCAAGGTTAGAAAATGACATTGTTTCTAGTGGAAATATTCCATGAAATGGCCAAATGAATGTTGTACTCACTCCTGCATCATAGTGGGGACCAAAATGACCCCCAACTCCATAATTAAGGACCTAAAACATTAAACACACAAATCACTACAGTTACACACACACACACACACACATGCACACACACACACGCACAAAAAAACGCACACATACACACACACTCTCTCACACACAGACACACATGCACACACTCATGCCCATACATGCACTTGCGCACACATAAACACACACACACGCACACACACACACACTCACATGCATGTACAGGCCCATCACACAAAACCCACAGAGGCATAAACACACACACACAGACACACACACATTAAAGTGTATCACCTGGAGGTTCTCCGCTGTCCCCATGTCCAAACTGGTGATGTCAGCAATCCTTTGACTGATGCGAGAGGCTGACGGGTCGATGACATCATATAACACTGCACTGAGACGGGCACAGACAGACCTCTGATCAGTTAAAAGTCTTTATACATCATTTAACGCTGCACTGAGACGGGCACAGACAGACCTCTGATCAGTTAACACTTTTAATAAATCTTTTCCTTCCACCCTCCCTCACTTTACTAAATAAATAACCTTTTTAGCCATCAGCACTGTTGTTATTCGTATGGTTAAAATCTGTGTATGCTACTTGCTGGTAATATCTTCTCCATGCTAACCGAACTATTGCCCACTCAATTACTTATGGCTTTTATTGTGTTATGGGCCTATTCATTTGGTAACTCCTATCTCATGTTTTTATGGTCATCATGGTACATGATGCTCCTATATGTCAACTTATATGTCCACTCATGGTATATAAAGCTACTACATACAGTATGTCTATTTGTGCAACAACTACACGCTAACAGTAAAATGAAAAGCATACACGTTTTGTTGTAGATGTACTGTAGTGCTGTAGTGAGATAACCAAATGTTTAAACTATGGATGTACATAACACGCCATCAGTGCAGTACAATAAATTACAATTTTCTAACTCTACTCAAACAACAAATATGCTGTTGAATAATGCAAAAACATTTGTGCTAAAAAAAGAAAGCCACCACATCATATGCAATGTTGGCATTAACTAGGTGCAATGCACGTTTTTGGGTGGTTGATGTGACATGGCGTTGTCTTTGGTCCTGAGTGTAAAACATAACTATATACCGATAATAGCAAAATCTGTAAAGAAATGTGGTTATATTTGTCAGAAACCTAAGTGTTGAATTTCCCCTTGGGGATCAATAAAGTATCTATCTATCTATCTATCTATCTATTTATCTATCTATCTATCTGCACTGTAATTTATAACAGTGAACCTATACAGTAGGTTCCAACCAAAACAGGTAAATCACATTTATGTTTTGGTTGTTTGTGAAATGAAATGCATTTACACACAATAACTCTCATGTCACACCATGTGTCACTAACACCACCAATTAGAGAATAAATAAACACTCCAATACAAAGTCTAAAAGATCATACATATTTGGGAATGGGAGTCAGTACAACAGGACTCAGTGATTTCCATGCCTAATATCTGACATTTGTTTTTGCAATTTTTTCCTGTAAAGCTGATGATACACAAGTCAACATGTTGAGCAATGTTGCTAGGCGATGTTCCTGGTTGTTGCTAGGCGGTGTTGCTAAGTGTTGTGGTTCTTGCAGGTTCCCATTGATATTGAACACCATTTTCTTTCTAAAGGAATGTTCATGATCATCCAATCAGAACACATGGAACTGGTTATGTGGTTGGCTGGTTGCCCAGCAGCATTATTCAAAAAGTTGCCCCATATATCATCACCTTTAGTGTTGAAGCATTCAGAAAAAAAATGAAAGACCAGCTCACCTTTTAGAAACACGGTTTTCCGTAACATATGCGTTTTTTTCAAGATTAACAACTTCGGATCGTGAAAGCTGAGATACAAAAAAATGAATAGTATTCATATTTATTCTACACATATAATCAGGGCTTTGAACCGATTTTTTTTTCCAATCGGTTCGTTCCGAACAGTTTTTTAATTAACGATGGATCGTAATTTACCCCTTATTTAAGATGTGGAGTGGAGACTTTGTAATCCACCGCTCTCTCTCCATACAGTCAGCGAATGTCTGATGTGATGTCACACAGGAAGTGAACCTCAGCCCGTCATGGTAGCGCGCAGAAAAAAAAATAATTTTTTTTTTTTAGGCAACGAAAACTTTGAGGAACGAAATAAAACCGGTATTAACCGGTTACCATTATTTTTAAATAAGTGTTCCTGTTCCAGAACATAAAAAATATGTTTCGTTCCTGTTCCCTGTAAAATACAAAAAGTTCCCGGTTTTCGTTTTCGTTCCTTGAACTGGTTCAAAGCCCTGCATATAATAGACTGTAATTCATTAACATTTACCTTTCATTTCTGAGTATTTATTTTATAAATTTGATAACTGATTGTCTGTAAATCATTCAGCCGTCTGAGCTGGTGGGGTTACCTCAGGCCTGGCCATCATCTTTATCATGTCCATTTCCTGTTCAGACAGGAAGTCGTGGTAGCGGACGATTCTTGGGTGATCCCACTCGTCCTCCTCCTTCACCGGGGCGTACATGAGGCGAGGGTTCCCCCCTGCAGTGCTGTATCTGCAGAACAGCGCCCTCTGTCTGTGGGGGGTCTGCAGGGCAAAGAATGGGAGAAATAGCAGAGACCTTACAGTAAATTATATTGTGCTGACATCGCTCACAGAACAGGGGCGTCACTAGACCTTATTCACTGGGGCACGTGCCTTAGTAAAAGTCTCCAGTGCCCCAGTTAAATTCGAGCGCTGCTCTCGCTGGAAATGGCATTCATGAGCGCATCTCTGTGCCTGCTTTAGTCATGACTCGAGCCTGTCACTTACCAGCCAATAAAAAAAAACAGGAAAAAAAGAAAGTGGCCATAATAGCCAATCAGGAAATAACACCTCTGTAGCTGGGTAAGACTGAAAGCAACAACCAATGAAAATTGTTCACATGATTCTTCAGAGTGTTTCACAGTGGAAACCGCTGGAGCTCGTCACATCACTTTGAGCACAGAGTAAGTCGTCTCCTGTTTTAATGTTACAACAAATTCACAACTTGTTTGACAGAAAAAATGACAAGTTGATCGCTGTTAGAGAATGTTGCCCACATAATTAGCATCTGTTTTTCAATGCTTAGCGTCATTGTAGCCTAAATTTAGCAACAGTTTACCAGCTTGTGCTCTCTCCCTCACACACACACTCACACCATGCGTAGGCTGCATGCACACATGCGGACAATTAATAATGATTTATACGTATATGTAGAGAGAGTCCAGTAAAAGTAGCCTATATTGTTTGTGAAGCTGTCCTACTGTAAAACTAAACATAGCCTTCTGATAAACTATTCAGAGATGGACATAAGAAAATTCTTCCTGAACAGAGGCAGAGGGAGAGGAACAGTGAGGAGAGATGAGGAGAATGAGGGAGGTATGATAATTGCCCACATTAACGGTAACATTAACATTTATGCTGGTAATAGCCAGTGCTGTGATTTGATCAGTGGTTTAATGGCAAACTTAAATAAGTTTGCTGCATTTGCAAATGTAGCCTATAATAATCTACACAGAGTCAGTATAAAGGCTTTAGTAGGCTATTTAAGCTACAAAGAACTGCAGTATTGCCAGGATGTGCAAATAAATTTCATTATATTGTACTCATGAATCTATCCTTGTATCTTTACCAGTGTTTTTTTTTATGTATTGGGAGTTGGGGGCCTGTGCCCCAGCAAAGCTCTAGGTCTAGAATCACCTCTGTCACAGAAGACTGTTATTACTGAAGACTGTTAATTTCATAGAAGACTGGAGGTCTGACACGGAGCATGACGTCTATATGCCGGAAGGTAATGCCTTATATGGACTTTTCTTCAAGAGAAGCTGGTGGGGACAGTTGGTAAGTGTTCTTTTAGTCTTCTGTAATAAACTCCGGGTTCGCTAACTACGCTGTTGGTGCTTCACTTTATGTGTAAGGACCCTAAGCAAGCTACTGACAAGGTTTGATGCTGTTTTAAACAATATTACTGGTTAAAAAAAATGCTATTTGGGAAGCGTTTCGCTCACGGCCCTTAGCTAATCCACTGTTTGCTATTTGGGGCTATTCACCCCTGCAAGTGACGTCACGTTTTGTTCGTGCCACAGCAAAATAGCCTAGTGGGCCCGGCAAGAACACGAATCAAATCAATGGGTTGTAATGGGACATATCGCACAGCTAGGAGATTATAGTGATATTTAACCGTGAGTAATGCCCTTCCACGACTGTTGGCTTATTGTTTGGAATACAACAACATCCCATGTTCTTGCATAGATATATTTTGGTTTGTTTTCTTTTGTGTTTCGGGAGTATTTCAACCACAATTGCATGCTTATCTCCTCAGTGTATGAAGCACAGCAGCGGTTGCTATAGCAAACCATAGACTCTGAACTGGGGATGGCAGATAGCACTTAGGCAAAGTCTTTGGCAAGATCTGAATGTAAACAGATAATACCGTTCAAAGTTTTTTTTTATTTCCTATTTCTTTCAATTCTTTAACTTAAGACATGTAAGAAGTAAGTTTATTAAAGCTGGGCAGCGTAGAAACTGACGAGTTACATTAGCCCTAGCACTATGAGCTTTCGATAAGCGTTAGCTAGAATAGCTAGCTTCTAAGTGTGGCAGCTAGTTTTTTATTTCATGTTCTGATATGACATTCTTAACGTTTTGACTATGTTACAACTGATAAAAGCAAGACAAATAAAGTAACCAAATCGCTTTGCAATATTTTAGTCAGAAATACTTATGGGTGTTCATTTACCATAATGTTAATGGGCTACTTGCACAATCAGTCTGTCGCTTCTGCGTTCTACTTTGTACTGCTCAGCTGTTTCGGTGCTCACGATGGCGACAGCTGTGTTTTTTACACCGGTCTCTTCAAGAACTCCCAAAATTGAGTATGACAGATGTCCACCGCATCTGCAACATGTCGAAAAGGTCCATCATTTAAAATGGACAAGGGTTTTAGGTTGTATGTGGGCACGTACATGCACAACTATGAAGGTAAGAACATAATTTAAACTAACTGACTAACGTTAGTAAATGTTAGCGCTAGCTATAAACACTTCATACGTTGATAGATAGTCTAGTTAGAAGCTATAGCAATCGTTATCGTTTGTTTTTTTCGTGTGGGTGTCATGATGAGTATGCTATCTGAGTAGCAATGTAGTAAACACGGTGTGCTTTATCTAGATTTAATTCACATTAGCTAATAGTGAGGTTAACTTTGACAGTGTTGTCTGTGAACCGTAATGTTATGTCTAACCGCGTTAACTCCGCATTGAGGTAGTTCAATCGTTAACGGCTGTTTAGCTTGCTGCTACTTGTAGGATGTGTTGGCGTGAATGATGCATAGCTGTTGATACACAGGTTATCACCAATGACCCATAACGCTAACAACAATCTGTTATTTTATAGTGTCCAATAAAGACGGGATGACAGGGCAAGTTGGCGTCAGATCATTGTGCTACAGGTCTATGCTGAAGTCTGAGATGCCACATCGTTTAAGTGTAGGCAGGAGCTCCAGCTTTATTCATCCTAACCCTCCCCCATGTTGCCTAATGTTAATGTAATGATAGTTTTGTATGTAATGAATGTAATCAACATTGAATAGGGTGAGAAAGTTTATGGTCTAAGCATTCAGCAGTTTAGGTTGTTGCATATGTTAAATAACACCACGGTTTTCCTTTTTTTTTTTTTTAAAGCAGGCTGACTTCTTTTTTCTTTTTCTTCTCAGATTACACTTGGTGATTCAACGCCAGTGGTAATGACACAGAAGACATGTTCCTGTGTGGCAGGCACTGCTTTATGCAGCCACATAGTGGCCCTGCTGTATCAAACGGCACACTATTCACAGCTTGAAATACCAGTGGTACCCCCTGTTCATAGCTGCACAGAGTCAGAACAGCAATGGCACAAGCCAAGAACTATGGTAATTTTAAGGAGATTGAAGTTTTTTTTCATTGATCATTGCTTTGATTTGAAGTGATACCACTCTCAGTAATTGTATTTATCTGATAGGGTGTGAAGCCTGGACCCATCAACGCCATGGTCTTCACCAAGCCAGTACCAAAGCGAAGGGTACAGACTGGAGTAAGGTAATAAGAGATGATTTCCCCCCTAGGAAATAATCCCAGGTCCAGGCATAATTGATCACCACACCTGTAGATATATCTAAATCCCATGTGCCACACCCAGTGCGATACTCCTCCAAGTGGCTTAAATAAGTAATAGCTGAATAAGTCTTAATAAAAGGTAGATATAAATTGCTTGTACAATCAACATTGCTTGATGACATTGGATATTCGGCCAATTATGCTTATTGGTCCAATTCTTCATCAATGCGCTCATTAACTCCTTACCAATTTTCTGTGTGGTAAAGGGTAGTCTTTAAGTTTTCATCAACAACACCTTTATTGTCTGAAAACAGTGTAGAATGTCATTTGATAAAGGAAGTTGTTGCCATTTTTTTCATTCGCTGTATTCCTCCCTTATTAACACAATGTATCAATATATTTTTTAGGAGTGGATTCTACAGAGGCCTGATCGGTCCATTACCTGATCCCTGCATGTTCCGAATATCAGAAGCATACAGTCGCTTTAGCCTTGAGGATCAGCCACTTGTGACCACCATGAACATGAGGTCTGACCAGCCTTGTGGAAATTGGCATCGGGTTAGTGCAAAGGGAAGTGTATTGTCCTATCAACAGCCTGCACAGAAGACCGGTACATCACACATATTCATGACACGCCACCAACACCACACTTGCCGCTGGATGGACATGATTGCACACCATCAGATTGTGCATTTGTATGTACCAAGGAGCAGCAGCTTCACCTAAACAGTTTGTCCGTGTCCATGGAAATGGCAAACAAAATTGAAATAGCTACACGAGAACAAAGTTGTTGCCCTGAATGGTTTGAGCTCCGAAAGCCGCGGGTGACCGCCTCTAGGTTTCGGGAGATCTGCCATGTCAAAGGCCAGAGCTCTGCTGAGTCGCTTGCAGACCGAATATTTAAGGGAACAAGACAAACGGCAGACATGAAGAGGGGGGCTGAGATGGAGTCAGAAGTGGCAGCTGAATATAGTAAGTTAGTCCATGTCAACTATGAACCCAGTGGTCTAGTTATTCATCCAACCACCCCCTGGCTTGCTGCTTCTCCAGATGGTGTTGTTTATGATCCAAACGCAAACCCCCAATTCGGCCTTGTTGAATTCAAATGCCCTAATGTCAAAAACTTTGTAGACTGCAAATACGTAAAAATGGAAAATGGTTCCCCAAAACTTAAAAAAAGCCACGCCTATTACTGGCAAGTACAAGGGCAACTGCTCCTCACAGGGATGCAGTGGTGCGATTTTGTTGTGTGGGCACAGGAGGACTATCTTGTGCAACGGTTTACATAGACACTGAGGTGCAAAAAATCAATCAGAGAGAGAAAGCTGATTATTTCTTTTTCTATGTCTACCTGCCACGATACCTACAAATGAAAAATGAGCTCTAAAAACATGATCAAAATATAACTTATTCAATCCAATACAAATCATCATCATCATCATAAAAAAGAAAAAAAAAATAGACCAATATATTGTAATAGTTGTTCATTTTTACAAATCTATACAAAGGGGCTTAATGATTGTTGTTCATTTTTACAAATCTATACAAAGGGGTTTAATGACTGTTCATTTTTACAAATCTATACAAAGGAGCGCATGGCCGCTTACTGTATCCAGCTGCCACTTCTGACTCCATCTGCCACTTCTGAGTTGTTCATTTTTACAAATCTATACAAAGGACCCTATTGATTGTTGTAATGTACTGTCACTGCCTCTGTATAATCCACTCCTAAAAAATAACACTAATTATTGAGTCAAAGACATGATGGACAAAAATATGGTTCAAATGTGTTATAGATTTTTATTTGTAAACAATAAATAATGTATATATATTAGGTAGGTAGTTTTTGCAATTTCAGAGAACATTTTTTTTTATTTATGTGATATTCATGCGTAGAGTACCCACTGTTTTACTTTTGAACTAATGTATGTTATACTATTGTGATGTATCTAATTTTACATTAAAATGTATGTACAAGTAATATTATTTCTGTGTTGACATGATATGTAGTTATTTATTTAAGCCAGGCCTTCACTAATGCCTTGTTCTGATAATTGGATAACAGATGCCACTGTGAACATTTGGCTGATATTTACAGTCTGAGTTAGTGGAATGATGCCATCGAAGAACTTGTTTTCTTTGATCCTCCTGATTACTCTTTCCACGTGTACTCTGAGACGTGCTATGGCTTGTGTTGCAATTACATGATGTGCAGGCATCTGACTCTTCCTGGACAAAAATGGTGGACAGTAAACCTTGCAATTCACACAGTCGCTAATTAAGAAACCCTTGTCCACCATCACTGCCATCTCCTCTGTAAGTAGCTCTGCTAGCCCTGATCTTTTGAACAACTCTTTATCACTCACTGACCCTGCATATAATGAGGAGACAAAAGTCACTGCGCCATGTGGAGCAATGCCAATCAGGCCTTTCATGGTGCAGTGACTTTTGTAGCGTGAGTACATTTCACTCTGCAGCAACAGTGAGGACGGAGTCTGGCATTTAAATTCAGTGCAATCTATGATCACCTGTGTGTCAGGGAAGTCGCTGAAAACTGCTGGGAGATTTGCCTTAACTTCCTCAGGTGACAGCCAAATGCATACAGACCCAAGGAGGGTGTATAGGTAGTTTGTCCATGATGACACTACTCTGCTGACTGTCGAGGAATGAATTCCAAACCGATGTCCTAAGTCTCTCTCCTTCAGACCAACAGAAAGATGGACAAGGAATAGGAAGAACTCATCTATTGGCTGCAGTACCTGCCTCTGTGGATTTGTTGAACTATCCCGACGAATGTTTGCCACCCACCTTCGTCGCAGATCGGACTGGGTTGGGAAACTATGGAAGCTTAAGACACCGTTAAATTTCGCCGAAGCATTACATAACGGAACACAGCAATGTTCCGAGTACTTTCTAGCCTGTTTGAGTAGGTGGTGGGTCTTCATTACTTTGCGACACTCATTTTGTTGTTGTAATAGTTTGAAAAGTTAAAAAACGTGAATGAATGAATGAATGGGCGTTACCGTTACCATGTAAACAAATAGTACCGGAAGCGTCCGGGCAGCACTAGTTTTAAACGGAAATACGTAACAAAGCCGAGTGCAAGTAGCGAATTACAGTAGCCTAACGTAATGTTATCTCCCCTTGCTGTTACCACCAGTTTTAATAACTTTACATTTGCGATCATGACCCATTTCATCTAACAACACCACTGGCATCTTCTTTGACTATCAGACCCCAAACAGCAATACATTGAACTACAAAGATGTTATAGTAATGGTGTTCAGTTCATCATAATCGTTATGACATAATGTAATTTGCCGTCCGTCTCCCATCTTTTTGCCGTCCAGCATGGAGCCGTCACGTGACTTATGTCACGTGTCTGCAAGGGGTGAATAACGTATACCAGAGCAAGCAGGGGCGGATCTAGAGATTTTTTCCTGGGGTGGCATGAGGTTCCAGGAGGGGGGCCATGGACATTATTCAAAACTTAAAATTCTACGGATTTCATTGAATATGTTTTGTTCTC
Source organism: Alosa alosa (assembly GCF_017589495.1). Lineage (NCBI taxonomy): Eukaryota > Metazoa > Chordata > Actinopteri > Clupeiformes > Clupeidae > Alosa > Alosa alosa. The sequence continues at coordinate 2,245,278 of NC_063207.1, read as the reverse complement.
TACATTACATTACACGAGGTGGGAGGCAAATCGGAGATGTAGCTGGCGTTTTGGATGATGTGGGTCTTTATATGTGAATTTCTTTCTCTGTGTAATCACTATACAGTCTGTGTAGTCTGTACTTAAATTATACAGTGTCAAAAAGCAATTCTAGGGGGGTTTGGAGGTATGTTCCCCCAGAGAATTCTTTTAAAAAATGACCCCTCAAATGATTTCTTCTAGTTAGTTTTGAGGGAATATGGATACATTTATAAAATAAGCCATAAATAGATTTAGGTTATATGGATTGAAACAAGATTCTGATGATTTGGGGGTATTTTTTAAAACATGACCCCTCAAATGATGTCTTCTAGTGAGTTTTGAGGGAATATGGACAAATTTAGTCATACAAAATAAGCCATCGGTAGATGAAAAAAAGAATATTAATATCCAACACTATCTAACTGCCTTTTCCAAGTATGTAGTCTAAATTACTGAAACAATTTGTGAAATAAGATACCAGAGACACTAGGCAAATATTTATAGGCCTGTCATGCAGTTGGTAGCACCATACATAGGTTAGGCTATTGCAAGGCTTAAAGCAAGGACATTTTCTGTGCCTTTAAGTTAGGCTATTATTTTTAAGACCTAATATTATATAGATATTATAATATTATGATATCAAATAATGTTTTTGCTCAGAACGAACCTAAATGGAAATCAGTCCCCCTCAGTCCCTGATCTTTAGTGCCAAATGTTACGTTTTGCCATTCACAATTTAGGCTACTCACTCACTCACAAAGTGGTGAATAAGGAAGTACATGTATACTGTATTAAAGTACCTTTATAAATATCCTATTAAAACGACCTCAAACACGAGCAAGCAACATGTTAATTTCTTGAGGACACAAACTCCTGTGCTGGCCTCAGCTTGTTGGTTCATCTACCAGCAAATTATTGAAATCTATCACCCAATGAAACTGGAAGATTTAACTGGAATCTAAGCAATTGCATCTCATGCACAACGCTTCATTTGTGATGTGCTTTCAAACGTCTAGTCTAGTAGCCTACTCTGAGTAGGGTTTGTTTGAAAATAGTAGGCTACTTTTACTTATTGTGATTGAGTAGAATTTCAGTCATGTAACTGTAGGCTACTTTTACTTGTGTAGATTGATTCACACTATATATGAAAAGAAAGGGTAAAAAAACGCAACCGCCACCAGCTTGACACCGATTAGATATTCTAGTTTGATTTGACATGTCGACCAAATTTGGATAGTCATAGATGCTGGGAAAGTGGATGCATGACAATTTTGAGAACCCGTGTTGAATTATCACGTGTATGGGTTGACATTGACAGCAGTATTTAGGCTACAATCAAATGTTATAAACTAGCGACACACACAAATAGACTTTAAACGTTAAACGTTAAGCTACGCATGAGCATGCCCTTATTATCTGACCTGACCATCATCAAAAAATTCGATGAGACAAAGTCTTGCGGATGTAAATGACGTAGACTAACAGTGAGGTTGTTGCCGGGTTAACTGATGGACTGACTATGGGTCTGATTATGGACTTTTTCGACTTGGTGGTCAAACTTACCACTTCGTTGTAGGCCTACAGACAGTTGACACATAGTTGCATGCACTGTGCAATCTGCTGCCAATGGTGAAATTTCACGGGGGTCACTGCGCTGATGGTGATGGGTGAAACCATTGTGAGGGGGCGGGGGATTCTAAATCAGCGATTTCTGTTTGAGAGGAGTTTGGTGCGGGTTTCACACCTTCTCACAGTCCAACCTGTATGAACATAAAATATACTTAAAAAAATATTATCTGATTTATAAATGGGGTGGCAACAGGGGTGGCAAGACTGTGTCCCAGGGGTGGCAGTTGCCACCCTTTGCCACCCCGTAGATCCGCGCATGAGAGCAAGCTCTGTAGTGGTTGATCAACGAAAAATACTGTCTCCATGGCTTATGTGATGTGTTTTTATGTAGAAAAACACCCTTGGGTCAATTTTCGCTGGAATTACACTTTAAAGGTGCCATGTGTAAGAATTGAGGCAAAAATATCCAAAAGATGAGCTACACGCATCAAAAGAATGAGAAGAAATAAGGGCGATGATGTCATTAAAAAAATAACAAGGTAGAGTGCTGCAGAGATATCAACCTGAATTAGCATGCTAAATTACTAGCCACAGCCCGACAGGTGTCATAATACCAGTTTCGGCCATGGGAGGCAGTATGCGGACAACATAACCGCTAACCAAACTGCAATACACGAGTCTCGGTTGTTACTCTAGGGTAAACCAGCTCACTTTCTGGAGGTATACTGCCCCCATTTTTTATGGAATGTGGAGTATGAATTGATTTTTGGCGGACATTACACATGGCACCTTTAATGCTTATTAAAAAGGATAAGTCAAGGTAAATATAAGTCAAATGCTTTGACTGGAGTAATTCACCAAGCAGTATAACCTTTCGTAGAACTGTCCAAAAAAGACAGCCCCCTAAAGAGATGGCATCATGTCATATGTTTCAATATATTCATATATTTTGTAATTCATATTAAGTTCAAATCTTTTTTATAATTCATATTCTGTGACCTGCATAATAACTACTATTAGACTACACTTCTCTTTAATGTCATTACATTGGTGGTATGTCTTATTGACTGCTTGCCACTTTAAAGGTGCCATGTGTAGGAATTGAGGTAAAAATATCCAAAAAATTAGCTACTGTACACGTGTCAAAAGAATGAGAAGAAATAAGGGCAATGATGTCATAAAAAAAATGTCAAGGTATAGTGCTGCAGAGATATCAACCTGAATTAGCATGCTAAATTACTAGCCACAGCCCGACAGGTGTCACAATACCAGCTTCGGCCATGGGAGGCGGTATGCGGGCAACATAACCGCCAGCCAAACTGCAATGCATGTTTCTCGGTTGTTACTCTAGGGTAGACCAACTCACTTTCTGGAGGTATACTGCCCCCATCTTTTATGGAATGTGGAGTATGAATTGATTTTTGGCGGACATTACATATGGCACCTTTAAGGACGTGAGAGTAGCCTACCGTATTTACATTTCTGAGTGGATTGGAAGGCTTCCATCTCACTGTGTTTGGCTATGAGTGGAAATAACTTTTTTGCTTAGTGCAGTGTTTCTCAAAGTGTGGTCCAGGGACCACTGGTGCCCTCGTCTAATGGTCCTTCGTCTAAAAAAGTTTGAGAAACACTGGCTTAGTGCATTACAATATGTGGATGCAATTTGGGATTTTCTTGGTCATTAGTTAAATTGTGTTAAAAAATAACTTGAATGAAATCATTGTTGGATCATAGAAGAGGTAAATGTCTTGCAATATTATTAATTTCTATGACTTTGGTAGCACTAGACAAACTAAGCCCACAAGCTAGCAAACTTGACACAAGCTAAAAGGACATCTCCAGATGTAAACGTTTGCCAATGAGTTGCATAGCCTACTCAAATGTCAGTAAACCAAGTAGACCTTAATTAATTAATTTACTTTCATAGGAAACTACGATGATTGGTCAAATTTGCGAAAAAGTTGTGGTGTTTGGACAAAATTGCGAGGTTGCCCAGAATTTGCGGGGATTTGCTGAATTTGCGTTAATTGTTGTGATCGCAACATCGCGAATTCCTGGAGAGACTGATTAAAGGTGCTCTAAGCGATACTGCACGTTTTTTAGGCTAAAACATTTTATGTCACTTACTGTAAACATCACTTAATGAAACCGCTAGCTGTCTGTGTCCTGAAATACACTGTAAAAACACGCAATCTCTGTGGACAGCCCAGGCTCCAAAAACGCCAACAAAAACAACCTTTGCAAACCTAGGCCATAAAACATAACAAACTGTTCCAGCAAATCACAGACGAGATGTGCATTTAGGAGTTTCAATTGCACGGGAGCAGCATGGGAGGGAGGGGGAGGAAGTAGTGAGCTAGCTCTCTGTTTTGTTTGAAGGTCAACAGAGGTGACGTTACCCAGCATCGTTTGGAGCACGTTTAATCTATGCAACAATTTCAAACCAGTCATGGCTGCCATCTTGAAAAAATATTGGCCATCTTGAAATTTGAATGACTTAATTGTATTATTCGTGTAGTACATGTAACTTTTAAGATCTATGCATTGTAAACAAATGTAATTACTAGATTATCAATATCATATTATAATCAACATTTATAAGAAAATTCAACTGAAAATTGTTGTCAATGGCCCCCTACAGGCCATGTTGCGTCATTACACTTCTGCTGTTCCTTCTCTGTCCCCCTACAGGTCATGTTGCGTCATTACACTTCTGCTGTTCCTACTCTGTCCCCCTACAGGCCATGTTGTGTCCTGCTAGATGCTGACTGTGGGTTGGGCTACTTCTCTAAAGATGCCCTTCCTGACGTCCGAGATGTCTCTCGCCCTCACTTCCCATCCGCTCCCGCTGGCAGACGCAGGGCAGCTTGGCGTGGTGCCTCGCTGGCAGACGCAGGGCAGCTTGGCGTGGTGCCTCGCTGGCACGTCACGTTCTTTGTTTAGTCTTTTGTGTTGATTCATTGATTTCGTTCCACAAGCACTTTTCCCGTATGGGACTGATCTTTGTTGTCTTTTAGTTTAGGATTCGTATTTAGAGCTGGTGGTATTTGGTTTTCACGTTACTTAGTTTAGGTTTAGTTTAGCACAGCAGTTAGAGGACTTGGAAGACTCACAACAAAACCTGTCTTTTGTTTCTGGTCGGGAGTCAGGCAAGGTCCATTTCATTTATTAAATTCAATTGTTATGTACTGTCACTGTTTCTCTATGGGCTTGTATCCCAGATAGCAAGAGGCTGGCGGACCACTATTGGTCCACTGGGGGCATAGCTGGCGGTCCGCTGGCATTTTGCTCATCGGTTCTCTGGTGGTCCGCTGGCGGGTTGCAGACAAATTCCCCAATATTTTGCCACTATTGGTCTAAAATCTTTTTCATTTGTTCAGTTACCCCACTGGTGTCGTTATAGTAGTCAGTTCTGTAAGAGTTGGCGATTAAGTAATGCCTATAGAATGAGATCCTGTGTTGATTGGTTATGCCTGTTTTGTTGCCACCGCTCTGTGCTGTTTATTAAAAGAAGCTACTAGTTTCATGCAAGCTGTGTCTCCATGCGTCTCTGATAAAAAGTAACATACACAACACTCCATATATCATTTTGTGAACTTTTCTTAATATTCATTACAAGTTAAATTTAAAGAGATGGTGGTCTAACGGTGGACAAAGTGGTCAATTCTTGTGAATGTTACAGTTAAGTCGCCCCACTACTAGTCATTGTGAGAAATACAAGGTGTGGCGTGTGAGCATGTGAATCCAAGTGAGCTAGTTAAGTCATGAACATTAGCTAGGATAATGAACTGCTTAAATGATAAATCTAAAACATTAGCTAGGATAATGAACTGCTTAAATGATAAATCTAAAACATTAGCTAGGATAACTGCTTAAAGGTTGTATCAGCGATTTCAGGCCCAAAAAAGGGCCCAAACATAAATGATCACATTCATCTAATCTTTCCTAACGATCCGCTAGCTGCCTGCCCCATACGCATGCCGTCAAAAAAACACGTCTCTGTAGGCAGCCTAGGCTCTGAGATCTGTACACAAAAACAATTGCTACCAACAAGGGTTGGCAACCCACTCAAAGGCAAAATAAAGTGTTTCAATGAATAACCGACAAGATGCGCGTTTAGGAGAGTTTTAATTGCACGAGAGGGAGGGGGAGGGAGTAGCGAGCTAGCTCTCTGTTTTGTTTGAACATCAACAGAAGTGACGTATCCCCGCTATTGCTGATTCAACCTTTAAATGATAAATCTAAAATATTAGCTAGGCTAATTAACTGTAGTTAAATGATAAATCTAAAACATTAGGCTAATGAACTGTAGTTAAATGATAAATCTAAAACATTAGCTAGGATAATGAACTGCTTAAATGGTGAATCTAAAACATTAGCTAGGCTAATGAACTGCTTAAATGATACATCTAAAACATTAGCTAGGCTAATGAACTGCTTAAATGATGCATCTAAAACATTAGCTAGGCTAATGAACTGCTTAAATGATACATCTAAAACATTAGCTAGGCTAATGAACTGTAGTTAAAGGATAAAGGTAACTTGCCATTCTGCTGCGCTGACTTCTGCACAGGGCCACATAGGACATGTTGGATGGTTCTGGTATCGTAAAAAGGTCAATGGTCCTAAAGAAGATCGGCTGGGTGACTCTGTGGAGCCGGTACCTCAGCAGCTGGAGCAGGGCCTCTTCATTAGCTGGATCTGGAGAACATGAGGACAAGGACGGATTTGACCGATGCCCAAACATGCAGTACCCTATCCTACACACCAACTGCATAGCCAGGGCTCCAGAGTGCGACCTAATTTTTCAAAAGTGCGACTAAAAAAAATCGGAGGTCGCACCGGTGCGGATCAGCTATTCGAGAGAGGAAAACGTGTCCGCATTGAAACTCTACCTTTGGTTCAATAACAGACACATATTTGGCCAATATCGTGGTTTAAACAAATCACAGATAGTGAAGGGCGGGACCTCCCCTCTGATTGGCCGTGGCCCAGTGCCTGTGTGTAAATTTGAAAATGCGTGTGCTGCAGAGAGAGAGAGAGAGAGAGAGGTCAGTGACCCGTCAGATAAACAGTGTGGATGTAGTTGTAGATGTGCATTACAGTGTGGTCACATAGGCCGAGATAAATGTCCCCTCTCCCCACTGCCTTTCGGCGGCTGGCAGCAGCAAACCGATCAGAGGAGCCCGAGATGATGATCAAGTTTATCGTTGCCTACGATAGGCCTAGTGAAACTTCCCTTCACCAAGTTCAGTCCGAAATAATTATTCATCAGAAAAATAGTTTGAACGTAAACCCGACATACAGGAATGCCACTTGCGCCAAATGTATAGGAGTCATTGCAGATAAAAAGACGTCTTAAAATTGCGAACAATGCATACAAGGCCTTCCCGAATGACAGAGATACAGATATCGCCGAAAAGGGTGCGTCATTGACCGCAGTTACATGCAGGGGGTTTTCAACAGCAATATTCGTTTTGCGCGCGAGTTGTGTAAACTCATTCTGATGGCATCAATCAATTCAATCCGGTATTTGGCGCAAACCGAATATCGCTGCTACATTTAAAGCCCGAATATTCCCTGCATGTATAACTGTGGTCATTGTGTACGGTGAATTGAATGGACACATTTAGATCGAGCATGGCAAGTCATTGCAATAGCCTATAATAATAGGCCTACCATTTCGTTACTGCATTAACCACAGTGATGTTCTTATTGAAAATTTTAAAATACTAAAATTAAAAAGTAAATTGCATTGTGGGGCTGTCAAATGATTATTGCAATCATCATTGCAAAATCACATAAAAATCCCCCAGGCTACTTGGAACATCTCTTTAAATCGTGCTCAAATACATTTCTATGGAAGATGCTAGTATGGCGAGCTGGTTTAGCCAAGGCCTAAAGATCATGAAGGATAGTATGTAAGACATTGAGCCATGAGATTTGAAGCCCTTAAAAGACGTGCACTGTTAATTTACTCACTGTTATTTTTGTTTAATTCATCTTGAGATGTTTTAAGTTTACATTTCAGCTCAGTGAAGCACTTAAAGCACCAACACTTCATTAAGTTACTTTTCTTGTAGAATTGTAAATTATAAGTCATAGGACAACCTATATAGGACAGTAATTAAGGGAAAAAAAGTGAACCTGGCGTGTGTTAAATGCGATGTGGTTGAAAATTTGGGTGCACCTAACTTTTGTGCTGGTGCACCTAAGAAAAAAAGTTAGGCGCACCAGTGCAACCAGTGCAAAAAGTTAGTCTGGAGCCCTGATAGCCTAGCCTATATGCAGTAGCCTATCCTACACACCAACTGCATAGCCTAGCCTATATGCAGTAGCCTACTGTATCCTACTGTACACACCAACTGCATAGCCTAGCTGCAGTAACCTAACCTGACTCTTGCCAGATGAATTTCATTCCGCCTAGCACCACTCATCCATCTGGGATCAATCTATTGGAATGGTGCTTCAGAAGGCTGGGCCTAATCAATGCTTGCATATGATTGGATAAGCCACTTGTCCGTCATCTATTGATGTGCTACTTCAACCACTCACATCGAAGCCAACCCATGACGCTGTCTCACAGTCGCTTCTACGCTACATCACATCTATGAAACTCCCGCCCTGCGTCCTGATTGGCTCTACTATAAAATCTGGTGCTGAAATCACTCTCAACGGAAGAGATCCCAGATGGATGTGAGTGAAGCTAGGCGGAGCTAAGCGGAATGAAATTGGCAAGAGTCAGGTTAGCAGTAACCTATCCTACACACTAACTGCATAGCCTATATGCAGACAGTAGTGTCGAATGGTGAAACATTTTTTGTTTTGTTTTTGTGTGTATTTCCTCACGTGGACTAGTTGTTTTTACTGAGTGGATAATGGGTTCTACAGCCATTTGTAGCCTACATATAAGAAAAGCTACGCAGCCTGAACACCGGTCAACATTATTGCTCTGACATAACTGCTGCTGGTAATGACGTACTGTAGCCTACCCTCGTCCACCACCTGCTCGGTGAGGTCAATGGCCGTGTCAAAGTCCCCCAGGCTGAAGGCTGACGAGGCGAAAAGAAGCCTCACATCACTGATGGAGACCCTGGCTGCATTCCCTTTCTGCAGGAGTTGGTACGACTCCTGCAGCCACAGACAGGCCAGCTGGAACTTCTGATTCTCGTACGCCACCTTAGCCACGTGGAAACACTCGTCTGGGTGTAACCTGGAGGCCTGCTTCGTACCTGGGGAAGAAATACACAGTCGTAGGTGTGTGTGTGTGTGTGTGTGTGTGTTACTTTAAGTGTGTGTGTATGTGCTTGTTTGTGTAAGTGTATGTGTGTGCATGTGGGTGTGTGTTTGCAGGTGTGTGTGTGTTTGTGTACAGTATCTGTGTGTATGTGTGAGTGTGTAAATGTGTGTGTGTGTGTGTATTAGGGGTGTAACGGTTCATGTATTCATATTGAACCGAAACGGTACGGGCGTCACGGTTCGTGCATGAATTTACACGGAGAATACACGGTATAAAAATACATAAAACTCGTGTGCGGATTAATTAATGTCATGCGCAATTACTGTTAAGTAGCAAGAGTTAAGGGAGTTCTTTAGCGACACCTAACGCTAATCTGTAGCCTCGCCTTAGCTCTGAAGCTCTGATTGGCGCCTATGTTTTTTTTTTTGTCAGGTCGTCGGTCAAGTCCTTCAGTCATTAGCAGCACTAAGGTTAGACCCACAAGAGTTAGAGGATCCGCTGGTCTCTTTAAGATCGCAAGTTTGAGAACTTCAGTTACAGTAACGTTAGTACAGGCGAAAGAGTGGTGGATAAGATGAAACTGTGTGTCGGCGTTGTTCAGCAGTTGTTGGGTATGTGAGTGGAAAAAATGCTACACACATGCGAAGCCATCACCCAGTAGGCTACCAATCACTGAAACGAGGGGGAAAAAACTTCCCCTGCGCTTCAGCAGCCTTTGGATCCACATACAAATAGGGCCAAAACCTATGGCTTAAATTAAATGATTTCGTAATGACAGAAAGCTATGTAAATCGCGTGGTAATTACCTTTATCTTGGGGTAACTTGTAACTTCTCACATGAGGAGCTGGTAGTGTTAAGTGCATAGACAGTAAAATAAAGTAACAACGCTAACCAGGCTAATAAACAAACCATGCTACGGTGAGTTAACGTCAAAGGGCAAAGTCACGTGACTTGTAGTTGTAGTCTGTTTATGAAATGAAAGGAGCAATTTCGTTTTTTAAAAAAAAAGGCAAAATAGTGTGATATTTTCACAGTTAGTAGGCTAGATTATTACTTTGCACACAATGAGAAATATTGAGGCAAATTGTAGACCCTTCCATATACAACTAAACACAGATGTTGGAAGGTCTTGATTTTAAGTGGATTTTAAAAAATCATTTGCACTTTCAGAAATAAGAGATGCTGTAGGCCTATTTTCAGTTTTATAACTGATTGTCTTATTTTGTTTACAAGTTACAGATGGAGTCTGGGTACTTATTGTACTGTTTAGCCTACACCTTACACACTTCAGGCTGTTGCAGATAGCTCAGGGAAGAGACTGTATGACACTAGGTGGTACAGCCTGAGACATGTACAAAAAAAAAATGCTTTCTGCATTTTTGTTTTGCTTTTCTCTCCATTGTACCAAACTCGTACCGAACTGTGATGTATGAACCGAACCGTGACTTCTGTGTACCGTTACACCCCTAGTGTGTATATGTATGTGTGCGCATGTGTGTGTGTTTATGTACGTGTGCGCATGTGTGTGTGTGTCATACCTGTCAACATTTAGCTTTCCAAAAACGGGAGATTTTTTTTTCGGGGGGGTGTCAGTGTTTATACCGGATCTGTGTTTGCATAATTAATACGTTTCATACACGTGTTTCAACACTGCATTTCGGTCGTTGCTTTTACCTTACCATTACCTTACGCATGCCAGTTATGTATCCACCAGCTGCCTGCCTGCAGCCTACTTCCAAAACTCCAAAGCTGCTTGCTGTCTGATTTGGTTCCGAGGACACAAGTTCAGTGTATCAACAACACTCAATAACAGTTCATGTGATGTGTTAATCAATTAAATTCCCAACAATTTCACAACAGCTAGTTCTGGAGTAGGCCATTCAACTAGCCCGCTTGCTTACGATGAGACTCAGGCTGCGCAGTCGGCACCCGCTTCCTTATTTGGGTTTTGGGTTGCCAGGTTTTAGCCTATGACAAAACGGTTGAAATTGAAACTAAGTGATCGTGTATGTGTAAGGTGTATTTCATACACAATCTGGCAACCTGAATGGATCAATGATTGTCAAATGAAGTTTGATGGCCATGCAAATTACGGGAGTTTTCCGGGAGAAATAACAAAACGGGAGGGTGCTGGGAGATGACCTTGAAATACGGGAGAAACCCGGGAAAAATGGGAGTGATGACAGGTATGGTGTGTGTGTGACTGTGTGTACAGGTGCCCATGTGTGTGTGTTACTTTATTTGTGTGTGTATATGCTTGTTTGTGTGAGTGTATGTGTGTGCATGTCGTGAGTGCTTGCAGGTGTGTGTGTACCTGTGTGTATCTGTATGTGTGCACAAATGTGTGTGCATGTTTATGTATGTGTATACATTTGTGTACAGATGCCCGTGTGTGTGTGTGTGTTTATGCATGTGCGTCTGTGTATGTGTGTACAGATGCCCGTGTGTGTGTGTGTGTGTGTGTGTGTGTACCTGCCAGGCCATGTCCCATGATGCTTTGCGGCTCTAGCCTGTAGATCTCCTGCAGTCTGATGAGGCCCAGTGCCACTCTGTCCACCTCCTTCTGCTCTGGGAGGTCTTTAAGTGTAGAGGACAGGGCCTCCAGAAAATCTGAATCACACACACACATCAACACACACACACACGTAAACAGTACATCATACACACACACACACACTCATTAAAACAACAATGAATGAATGTTAAAAGATAATTCCGGTATTTAGCACTTTGAGTCCATTTTCTGGATAGTTTTGGATGAACTAGAGTGGTGGACACCGAAATGTTGACGATGGGTCCTGTCTCAACTTTTCTGACTCGTTTTGAATCGCGTACTTGCATAAGCTAAGGGTCTAATCTGATTCAATGAGCTGGAGCTAAAAGTGTTACTGTCAGACTCCGCGAACGACTGGATGAACTGGAGAAAGGTAAAACTCAACAATTGTTTAACTCAAGGGGAGGTGGAAAACGAGTGTATTTCCCCAAATGGTGGAATATCCCTTTAACGTCGTAGCATCTATGAGTATGTTGCTAAGCTACAAGTTTGAAGCTAACGCCAGCTTGCTTGCTTACTTGATTAGCCGAGTCGTTTTAAACAGACTTCACACACTCCATTCGAATAAAAAACACAAATTAATTGTAACTTACATTGGGTGGGGTAGGAAAACGTCCGTTTCATCGTCGTTGTACGAACCAGACAACAAGAAAGTAAACTTTCTTCAAGAGGATGCTTGAAAGCAGTGTGGTTGAATGCAATTATGGCGTGTGAAGTGGCCTGTAGGAATCAATGACGCAAGGAGAACGCTACTGTGCATGCGCACAAGTTAATTACGGGATGTGTAGTTTTAGGGGAGTGCCAGATTGAATGCAATAGAAGCTTAGACAGTTGGATTCACAGGTGACACCTGTGCCAGTGTTCTGATTAGCCCGGGAACTACTCAGCTGGCTTTAGGCCATTATGACATCACAGCCATTCAAGTCTATGGGGGAAAAATGAACTAATAACTCTCTTGCCCCACTCCAGACCTTCAGAACAGTTATTTCAACATGTCTGTACGTTAAGCGGTTAGAGTCGCATTCATTCTTGAAAAGGTAAAAAGAAAAGGTTATAAAGGGCAGCCGTGGCCTACTGGTTAGCACTTCGGACCTGCAACCGGAGGGTTGCCGGCTCGAACCCCGACCAGTAGGCACAGCTGAAGTGCCCTTGAGCAAGGCACCTAACCCCCTCACTGCGCCGGGATTAGTCTGGGCTTCACCTCACTGTGTGTTCACTGTGTGCTGAGTGTGTTTCACTAATTCACGGATTGGGATAAATGCAGAGACCAAATTTCCCTCACGGGACCAAAAGAGTATATATACTTATACTATACTTATACTTATGCCCATAGGCAGCCACTCTGAAGCAGTAAAGGCGATTCAAAACGAGTCAGAAAAGTCGAGACGGGACCAATCGTCAAAATTTCGGTGTCCACCACTCTAGTTCATCCAAAACAAACCAGGAAAGTGACTCAAAGTGCTTAATACCGGAATTATCCTTTAAGCTACCATATATAGTTCCCTTCTTATTGTAAAAGAACACATTGTGAAACGTGACTAGATGCTGTGGCCATACCGACAATCTAAAACACACACACACACACACCACAGCGTGGGACATGGCAGGATGTCATGGCCATGGCAAAATCTAAAACACACACACACCACAGTGTGGTCATACCGTCTGAGGGCCTCTGTTGGGTGTACCTCACTATGTCATTAAACTTCCATTTGATTCGGTTCACCAGCTGGTAGGCTGTGATGGGGTTGCTGAGGTCACTTGGCTGGTCAACAGAGAGGCCCCGCAAGACCTTCAGCACTCTGGAGAGGAAGAGAGAGAGACCGCTAGACATCAGTAGTGTTCTATACCCTAACATCACAGAACACATCAGTAGTGGTCTATACCCTAACATCACAGAACCACTAGACATCAGTAGTGTTCTATACCCTAACATCACAGAACACATCAGTAGTGTTCTACCCTAACATCACAGAACCACTAGACATCAGTAGTGTTCTACCCTAACATCACAGAACACATCAGTAGTGTTCTACCCTAACATCACAGAACCACTAGACATCAGTAGTGTTTTATACCCTAACACCACAGAACACATCAGTAGTGTTCTACCCTAACATCACAGAACCGCTAGACATTAGTAGTCTTCTATACCCTAACATCACAGAACACATCAGTAGTGTTCTACCCTAACATCAGAGAACACATCAGTAGTGTTCTATACCCTAACATCACAGAACTGCTAGACATCAGTAGTGTTCTACCCTAACATCGCAGAACATATCAGTAGTGTTCTACCCTAACATCACAGAACACATCAGTAGTGTTCTACACCCTAACATCAGAGAACACATCAGTAGTGTTCTACCCTAACATCACAGAACATATCAGTAGTGTTCTATACCCTAACTAAACCCTAACATCACAGAACCACTAGACATCAGTAGTGTTCTATACCCTAATATCACAGAACATATCAGTAGTGTTCTATACACTAACATCACAGAACACATCAGTAGTGTTCTACCCTAACATCACAGAACCACTAGACATCAGTAGTGTTCTACCCTAGCATCACAGAACATATCAGTAGTGTTCTATACACTAACATCACAGAACACATCAGTAGTGTTCTACCCTAACATCACAGAACCACTAGACATCAGTAGTGTTCTACCCTAGCATCACAGAACATATCAGTAGTGTTCTACCCTAACATCACAGAACATATCAGTAGTGTTCTATACCCTAACATCACAGAACACAGTAGTGTTCTACCCTAACATCACAGAACACATCAGTAGTGTTCTATACCCTAACATCACAGAACACATCAGTAGTGTTCTACCCTAACATCACAGAACACATTAGTAGAGGTCATCCATAGTGTTCTATACCCTAACATCACGTTGCCACTAGATGTCAGGATCCATACACTAACCAAAAAGAACTATAGGAATCTTAGTGTTTTGGGACATACTATTACAGTAATAGTGGTTAAATAAAATTAATAAAAAAATGTTTGTGGGAAAAGAGTTAAAATATGCCCTTTTTAAGTTGTAGTCCACTTAAAATGCAGAGCCACACGTGTTGTAATTCTCCATTCCCCTAGATGGCGCCGTATTGTGTATGTTGGCTGAGCCACCTATTTTGATCATTGGTATAATAAGTGGTGAATAGAAGCCTTTGTGTTTGAATATATTAAAATACATATCACACAGCTGAGACTAAAGAGGGACCTCAGTGTTACCGACACACCCATATGATCCATCTACCACACAAGTATGAGCTTTACCTGTTTAGTTTGTGTATGTGTTTTATCTCTTCCCTGATGTATCTGGCAAAGTTCAGCATGAGGGTCTGATCCACAATCATAAGATCTTCCATCTCCTCTGAAAGATCCAGAAACACACACACACACACACACATATCTTTACAGACAAAGAGGCTACAAGATACAGATCAGCAGACATTACATGTAGGTATTTAATTAGGTCATTTTATTAAGTACACTTCAGCGCAGTTGAGGTGTAATTCTCAAGTTTACTTAATGTTAGTTTACTAGTACTTGTGGTATACTTGTCAGTGTACTATTTTAATACTTCTTCGGACTAGATTGGCCCACTTTTCAGTTAATAAAAATTAACTCGTAAGTATAAAAATGCCACCAATCCTCAACCAACAACTTCAAACTGAGCTGCTATTTGCACATAAACTCTTTTATATCCTGATATTTTAGTTTCTTTCATTTCATCTTTTTACTTTCTTTTAACTTTTACTGTCTGAAGCCAGACTTTTACACCTCTGTTACGCTTAATGCTTAATAAACAAAGTGTTGAACAGATTTAGATCCCTCTTGAAAGACCCAAAACTATCACACACACACACACACACACACACACACACACACACACACACACACTGGGCAACTCATTCTAACATGGAATCACTGAGGAAAAGAGTCTTGAATTTGACCTAGCGTTTATGGCTGGCAAACACAATAGACAGACCGCAGTGCGCGGTTGGGGATGTACATCTTAATCATTGAATTAAGAAATCAGGGAGCAGATCCAGTCTCCTATAGGTGCATGTATTGAACTTAGAGGTGTACTGGTAATGTACTAATGGTAAAGGGTTTAAATGGGTACTGGTAGTGTACTAATGGTCAATGGATTAGAGGTGTACTGGTAGTGTACTAATGGTCAATGGATTAGAAGTGTACTGGTTAGTGTACCAATGGTAAAGGGTTTAAAGGGGTACTGGTAGTGTACTAATGGTCAATGGATTAGAGGTGTACTGGTAGTGTACTAATGGTAAAGGGTTTAAATGGGTACTGGTAGTGTACTAATGGTCAATGGATTAGAGGTGTACTGTTAGTGTACTAATGGTCAATGGATTAGAGGTGTACTGTTAGTGTACTAATGGTCAATGGATTAGAGGTGTACTGGTAGTGTACTAATGGTCAATGGATTAGAAGTGTACTGGTAGTGTACTAATGGTAAAGGGTTTTAATGGGTACTGGTAGTGTACTAATGGTCAATGGATTAGAGGTGTACTGTTAGTGTACTAATGGTCAATGGATTAGAGGTGTACTGTTAGTGTACTAATGGTAAAGGGTTTAAATGGGTACTGGTAGTGTACTAATGGTCAATGGATTAGAGGTGTACTGTTAGTGTACTAATGGTCAATGGATTAGAGGTGTACTGGTAGTGTACTAATGGTCAATGGATTAGAAGTGTACTGGTAGTGTACTAATGGTCAATGGATTAGAGGTGTACTGTTAGTGTACTAATGGTCAATGGATTAGAGGTGTACTGGTAGTGTACTAATGGTAAAGGTTTAAATGGGTACTAGTAGTGTACTAATGGTCAATGGATTAGAGGTGTACTGGTAGTGTACTAATGGTCAATGGATTAGAGGTGTACTGGTAGTGTACTAATGGTCAATGGATTAGAGGTGTACTGTTAGTGTACTAATGGTCAATGAATTAGAGGTATACTGGTAGTGTACTAATGGTCAATGGATTAGAGGTGTACTGGTAGTGTACTAATGGTCAATGGATTAGAGGTGTACTGGTAGTGTACTAATGGTCAATGGATTGCATTTATATAGCGCTTTTCCTCTCCTCCGAGCTCTCAAAGAGCTTCACAATGTCATGCCTCTCATTCACACACTCACACAACGATGGTGTAGGCTGTCAGGTGTCATGCCTCTCATTCACACACTCACACAACTAGGGATGTAACGATATCGGTTATAGTGACCAAAATTATCACAGTTTTCAGTATCATCACGGTATTTCTAAAAGTGTGTTCAATATGTTCAGACAGCACTGATAGGCTTACACAAGCTGAAATAGTTTCAAAAAGTGTCCCGTTCACTTTTTTCTTCATGTTTAATTGGCTATGTGCTTATAGCTTAACTTACCCTACCATTACTTGGAGTTTGCTATTTCTGTTATTTGGATGCAATGAGTGAGACCAAAGTAAGCGTTCAAAATAAAACTTTAGGCTACTGTTTTCTCCTGATAACGTGAGTGGAATGGATTTAATGTGGACGCGAACATAAAAAGACGCAGAGTGGCTACAGTACATGATACAGTGCACATTTTGTGGTGAAAAAGTTCCGCCTTTTAAAATCAGGTGTAGACTAATCCGAATCACAGTTAAAACCATCAATTAGACAACAGAATCAGTAGGGTACCAGTTTTGTTCCATTGTACCAGGCCTACTGTATGTCAAAAGCAGGCTCGGATGAAGCTGGGAAGGATTAAAAACTCGGTTTCCACACTGCGGTAATCAACAGTGATAATCATGATATTTGAAATGAAAACGGTAATTATTATCGTCAACATTTTTATCGCGGTTTACCATTATACCGGTAATCGTTACATCCCTATACACAACGATGGTGTAGGCTGCCAGGTGTCGTGCTTTGACAGGATCAGGAGGAGTTGGCAACCTTCCAGTTGCTAGACGACTCTTCTACCTCCTGAGCCACTGCTGCCATCTACCATCATGTACTTCTATCTCACTTTTTAGTTCATGATAATATACTTAAAGTATATCCTCAGTAAACTATAAGTAAGGGATAATGTATAGAACGCTGGTCATTATTGGGAAAATAAGTCCCGACAGGGCGAACCGGACCCCGACGCGCAGTGAAGGGGTCTTGTTCCGCCCTGAAATAAGTTTTCTGCCGTGTAATAAGTTTTTAATAATTATTATACTGCAAGTATACTTGTACGTTTTCTTTAGCCTACATGGACTTCACATCTTACTTTTAAAGTATACTACTAGGTTTCCATTCAGGTATGATATTTATACTTGAAGCACATTTAAATGTCCTTTAAGTAGTCTTAAAGTTCACTAATATAAATAATACCAATGAACTACACATACAAAAAAATCACAACAATTTTTTTTTTTTTTTATAAATCAAAATGTCTATGGAGATTAATTTATGCATTCAGGTAGTTGTAGTTTCAACAAAGGTAAAAACACTGGATTAAAAAAGTATAAAACACAAGACATTTCAGTGTTCATCCAAATACTTTCATCAGTTGTTTAGTGTGCTGTCTGGCTTTTTTAATCCAAATACTTTCATCAGTTGTTTAGTGTCAGGATACCCACAGACTCAGGTCAACAGGATCGGTTCAAGCATCAAAGCAGTATTTATTAGAAGAATACGTGTCTCAGTCTAAACTCACAGAAGAACAATCCAAAATGAACAGGGTAAATGAGAAGCCTCCAAAAACACACAGAAGATCCAGAAACAGCATAAACGGAAAACCAAAGAGAGTCCTTAAAGAATGTCCAAACGCACAGAAGATACTGACTTAACTAAGGGAGAGAAAAGTCCAAGATCAAGGGCCGAGAGCACTGTGTGACGGCCAAGGGTACCGATCTGAGTCTCTGGAACAGCGACGAGGACAGACAGGTAGCCCAGGTCTCAGCTGCTTAAAAAGAGTTTCAGTGTGATTACCCACAGGTGTGTACTCAGTACTCAGTACTCAGGGGAGAATGATTGAGTGGCTGCCGGCGATTGAGGAGTGGGTGTGGCTGAGGCAGAACCTGGCATGGCTGTGACATTTAGTGTACTGTCTGGCTTTTTTAATCTAAATACTTCCATCAGTGGTGTTCAACCAAATATTGTGGCCAAAACATAACGACTTAAGTAATTAATCCAACCCAGAATATGTCATGCAGCCTCAAAGATCAGTCTCTGGCTACCTACAAGTAAATATACTTGGACTTCTCTGTCAGTATACTAAGTACCAAGTAAAGGCTAGATATACTTAAACCTTTATGTTATCAGTATAAGCCAAGTACACTTTAGGATAAATCAATTTATGATCAGTACACAAAAAGTTAACTATGTATATTTACTTATTTTTAAAGTTTAAAATTGGTATACTAATACTACATTTCCATAAACTTCAATGGAGATGGAGATCAATTAACAAATCAATCAACCAGGCCTCTATGTAACCAGAGGAGTAGTGTCATGACCCAGCAGCAACGTGTCGTGTGTGTGTGTGTGTGTGTTACCTGTAGAAGAGTAGTACTCATGTCCAGTGGAGAGCTTCCCCAGCAGCAGGAATAACAGGAGTTGTCTTAGCACCATCTTTTCGTACTTCACACACACACACACACAGCCGTCTTCTTGAACTCTGCGTCTGATGCCCTGCCTGTCACTGTCGTCCCTTTAAAACGAGCCATCACGTGCCACAGACGTCTTAGTGGACAAAACTTGACCAACCAGTCTGAAGTGAAACCAATCTCATGCCTAGCCATGGCACACACACACACACACACACACACACACACACACACACGGGTTATGGGGGTTTCCTGCAGTCTGTTTATAACCTGTTTATAACCTAACGGGAGATTTCTCAGGGCCTTCCCGAAACTAGTCGCTGTCTACTCCTGTCAGGTGCTGAGTGCACTCTGCTGGGAAGCACCCTCAGAGCTAATGAAGTTGCCTTAGTGAGTAGGGTATAATACTGCCCCCAGCCTAGTGAGTAGGGTATAATACTGCCCCCAGCCTAGTGAGTATAATGCCCCCAGCCTAGTGAGTAGGGTATCCCAGCCTAGTGCGTAGGGTATCCCAGCCTAGTGAGTAGGTATAATACTGCACCCAGCCTAGTGAGTATACTGCACCCAGCCTAGTGAGTATACTGCACCCAGCCTAGTGAGTAGGGTATAATACCCAGCCTAGTGAGTAGGTACTGTATAATACTGCCCCCAGCCTAGTGAGTAGGGTAATACTGCCCCCAGCCTAGTGAGTAGGGTAATACTGCCCCCAGCCTAGTGAGTAGGTTAATACTGCCCCCAGCCTAGTGAGTAGGGTATAATACCCAGCCTAGTGAGTAGGGTAATACTGCACCCAGCCTAGTGAGTAGGGTATAATAATGTATAATACTGCACCTAGCTTTGGGACAAACTTCACTCTAGGATCATTATCATTTTGTGTGTGTGTGTGTGTGTGTGTGTGTGTGTGTGTGTGTTTCTGGATCAATTATCAGTAATAGCTCATCAATCATTCTGAATCTCATTCAGAATAGCATCATATACTCATAGACTCATTAACCAATCAGAAGTGAAACCATTGCAGTGCCCTTTCCTGTAAATGTGCTTGCATGCTGATGAGAAGAACCCATGAGGAGGAGGAGGAGGAGATGAGGAGGAGGAGGAGGAGGGTGCTGTCTAAAACGAAACCTTCTCTCTGCTTTCCTGTAAATGGCTGATGTTTTGTAAATGGCTGAGGTGGTGGTGATGGTGGTTGTGTG
Organism: Alosa alosa; assembly: GCF_017589495.1. Taxonomy (NCBI): domain Eukaryota; kingdom Metazoa; phylum Chordata; class Actinopteri; order Clupeiformes; family Clupeidae; genus Alosa; species Alosa alosa. The sequence continues at coordinate 2,225,099 of NC_063207.1, read as the reverse complement.
TTTTTTTACACAGAGGAATATGTTTAGGAATACACTTGACCTCCAAGTCACAAAGAGGGCTGAGTCAGGCGAAGATAATTAAAAGATAGATCAGAGTTTAACACTGGTTAATTAATAAAAGATAGATAAATAGATATATACAGTAGATCAGAATTCAACACTGGTTAATTAATAAAAGATAGATAGATATATAGATCAGAATTCAACACTGGTTAATTAATAAAAGATAGATAGATATATAGATCAGAATTCAACACTGGTTAATTAATAAAAGATAGATAGATATATAGATCAGAATTCAACACTGTTTGCATGTGATTGGTTTACTGTATTTCACTTAACCAGAGAGGTCTTGCACATTTCAGAGTCTCTGCCTTGACACAACCTCCCGCTACAGTATATCAGCTCTTTGTGCCCTTTGTGTTTCACTCAACCTTACTGTATCTGCGTGAGAAAGAGACACATAGACAGATAGACAGGCAGGGGAATTTGGACAATCACCTTAAACATTCTCAGCTTCTGACTTTTTATGAGAATCAGCTGAGCGCTTCATGTCAGGCATTCCTGTTTCTGCGTGTCATTCTTAAAGCATGTAGAGAATGTGATTGGTATTGCGTCACCATGTGTAGACAAGGCAGTGAGTCATCATAATAAAACAGTGAGTTATCATATTACATGTAAATGAAACCCCGACTAGTACAACATGCCTGTATGCTACTGAGACCCTGAATTTCCCCTTGGGGATCAATAAAGTATCTATCTACATGCTGTCTTTAAAAGATTACTGTAACATTGGCGTCAGCTATAAAAAGGTGGTATAAAAACACCCCAAATGTTTTAGTTTTAATTTTAAAAAGGCAGAAAACCTGTTCACTCATAGGCCGCCATGGTTATGTAGGTCTCAATGCTTTAGAAGCATTAATAAAAACTAAAACATTTGGGGTGTTTTTATACCACCTTTTTAATAGCTGACGCCAACATCTCATTAGGCCAACATGTCGTAGACTACTAGTCGGGGTTCCTTTTAAGGGAGCGTGCCTATGTTCCCTAACCCAGTGGTTTTCAAAGTGGGGGCCGCGAAGGGGTGCCAGGGGGGCCTCAGCAACTTGGAAGGAAAATAAAAACAACAAATAAATACATTTGAAAAATTTTAAATATACCGATTACTATGAGGGTTGTTATACAATGCCATTATAATAATTTTCCATGATAATGACTGGGAATAATAGTAGAGGGATAGCTCTCACATAGCAGAACCTAGAGGTATTTGGGGGGCCTTGTCGTTGAAAAGTTTGGGAACCCCTGCCCTAACCCATCCACCAACACAGGCCTAATCCCTAACCCCAACCCCCCAACCCTAACCTTATTATTTATTATGTATAACTTTTGATTTAAGATAGGTACCTCACTTTTCTTTTTGGTGTGGTCAGATCTGATCGGCCAGTGCACCCCCAGTCATCCACAAACCTCATGTTCCCCTAACCTAACCTTATACATGTGGGAACATTGGGCTATAGGGCTGACCCCCCTTTTAAGGCAGTAAGTTATCATCTCTGTTTCCCTCAAATTGACACCACTCTGACTCACTCAGACACAAAAATTAATGTGAGCTGTCTGGTCAAATAATCACACATTAGAGTCTCTAATCCTCGAGTTTTACCTTGCCTGCACTTGGCCTGGCATTTAGCCTATGTAGCCTAAAGTGTAGCCTACAATAAGGTAATCCCAGGTTACATTAGCCTATGTATCTAGAATAATTATAGAACAAACATAGCAGATGCCAAATATTCAAGTAGCTCTAATCTAGGCTTGATTATTATTGAATCAACTAGCATCCTGATTTGTTCTCAGTCTCACACTTCCCCACTGACATTTAAATGATCCAAATGACACTTCCGGAAATCATGGGCAAGTGTCTGACGTTCGGCATTTGAGGGTGTTTGAGGTCATGCTTGTGTACATCCTATCCGGCAGATGGCGCTGACGGGTTAAAGAACGTGTGTTCTTTTTTTCCCGGGATTGGCGGTGGGGTTTGACATCACTTTGGCGCCGAATTGCGCAGCGCGGGTAATGTGTTTATGAAAACACGAAGAGTATTGTAACGTTAAGTTATACGATACACCAACCTATCGCCCGGTTGAAACTTTCCAAAACTCGAATCATGCAGCGGAGTATTGCGTGAGTACGCTCGTATACTGTTGATCGCATTCTTAATGGTATAACGTTATTCAAGGACTCCAATGTTCATGGGCACAAGGACCTAAATAGTCCGCAAACTTGCAAGCTGCATCTAGTATGCTAACCTATGTGTGGTGTCAAGAGCTAATGTATCAGTATGGGTCGAGTTAATAACTTAGGATCATAAATAATATGAGTAATTTTGTATTACGCACTTCTGTATTTTGCACTTGTTTCCAGATCTCAAGAATACATGCACACTTCCTGATTGAGGCATGTAACGTTATGCTATCTACGTTAGCCACGATAAACATGGCTAATTACCACCGTTTTCGGCATAAAGTTACTTTGCTTATGATTCGGTAACATTAAATTTAGCTAGTGTTAACTGATGTCAACAATAAATATCCTATCTCTAATACTGATAGACCGAACCAGACTTCGTAATCACCCAGCGCAGGAACAACTCGGGGTATAACGCTAGTGTAAGTAAACCGTAAGGTGGAGGGTAGAACAACTCGGGGTATAACGCTAGTGTAAGTAAACCATAAGGTGGAAGGTAGAACAACTCGGGGTATAACGCTAGTGTAAGTAAACCATAAGGTTATGACTCTCGTAGTTGTCGTGACACTTCTGACATACTCTCACTATTCTCTTCCTTTTCCTAGGTCTTTCTTCCAGCCAATGAAAGGCAAGGAGAAGAATGACGGACAGGTGAAGGTGAAATCAGAGTGAGTTTGAGACTTCTTTGTCCCACCTCTGCGTACAGTGTTGCCAAATTTCTGTCCCAATGTGTTATATTTATTATATTTGAGACAATTAATTAGGAATGGGTCATGCAGGAAGCCTCCCTTTCTTTGTGATTGCCTCTATTACATTGTAACACTACAATCTTACCATATACTATACTCATTATAAATGTGATCAAATGTAATCAATCCACATCCCAATCACACAAGCCATGAAGTCCAGAGCCGGCCCAAGCCCTGATGGAGCCCTAAACGGAATTTGATTTGGGGGCCTCCAACCACCGCCACCAGTAATATTAAATATGGTCAATGCTTAATCATTCACATCGCCACCAGTAATATTAAATATGGTCAATGCTTAATCATTCACATCGCCACCAGTAATATTAAATATTGTCAATGCTTAATCATTCACATCACCAGTAATATTAAATATTGTCAATGCTTAATCATTCACATCACCAGTAATATTAAATATTGTCAAAGCTTAATCATTCACATCACCACCAGTAATATTAAATATTGTCAATGCTTAATCATTCCCATCGCTGACGATACAGATCTGGAAAAACCCTGTTGCCACTGCACGTTTTGCTGATGTCATCCTACGGTTGCCGAGTGACTTTGGAATGAGTTGATGGTCATATTCAAATTTGCAGTGGTCTCTTAATTTTGAATTTGACCGTCAACTCATTCCAATTTCACTCAGCAACCGTAAGATGACATCAAAAAAATGTGCAGTGGTCTCTTAATTTTTTCTCATCAACAATATAACTCTTGATGTAATGGGGAGGTGTGGGGCCTTGATTAATTTTTGGGGGCCCTATGTGTGTAGTGCGCGTATAGGGCGGTCCGGCTCTTATTGGTCACATTATGCTGTTACTGACCACTTCCAATTTAAGGACTCTGCTCTGTGGGCTGTGCTGTGGACTTCACTAGAGCAACAGGGATGTTGGAAGTGTTTTGTGAGGGGGGGTGCGGATCATAACAGGGTGGGTTCAGGGGGTATCACACCTGGGGAAATCTTAAAATTCTGGCTGTTATTACCATTATTATTGTTATTACTATTATTACCAATGTTACCATTTTAACACAGTTTGGGAGAAATTAGCACAGTGTGGTTATGATGCTAACCAGCTTTAAGCACAATTTAGTACAACCTGGAAAAGCATTGTGTGGTGGTTAGGGATGTAATGGTATGAAAATTTAACCTCACGGTTATAGTGACCAAAATTATCACGGTTTTCGGTATTATCACGGTATTTCTAAAAGTGTGTTCAATATGTTCAGAAAGCACTGATAGGCCTACACAAGCTGAAATAGTTTCAAAAAAGTGTCCCGTTCACTTTTTCTTCATGTTTAATTGGCTATGTGCTTATAGCTTAACTTACCCTACCATAACTTGGAGTTTGCTATTTCTGTTATTTGGATGCAATGAGTGAGACCAAAGTAAGCGTTCAAAATAAAACTTTAGGCCACTGTATTCTCCTGATAACGTGAGTGGAATGGATTTAATGTGGACGTAAACATAAAAAGACGCAGAGTGGCTACATGATACAGTGCACATTTTGCGGTGAAAAAGTTCCGCCTTTTAAAATCAGGTGTAGACTAATCTGAATCACAGTTAAAACCATCAATTAGACAACAGAATCAGTAGGGTACCAGTTTTGTTCCATTGTACCAGGCCTACTGTATGTCAAAAGCAGGCTTGGATGAAGCTGGGAAGGATTAAACACACGGTTTCCACACCGCGGTAATCAACAGTGATAATCATGATGTTTGAAATGAAAACGATAATTATTATTGTCAACATTTTTATCGCGGTTTACCATTATACCGGTAATCGTTACATCCCTAGTGGTGGTCAATGTTGATATTGTGGTGGGCCGCTACAAATAAGTCAATGTATGGGAAACACTGCGCTGTCATTTGCTATGATACTTACCGCTGTTAGACCTACAACTAGTCTGTTTGCTATGCTACTTACAGCTGTTAGACCTACAACTAGTCTGTTTGCTATGCTAACAACTAGTCTGTTTGCTATGCTACTTACAGCTGTTAGACCTACAACTAGTCTGTTTGCTATGCTACTTACAGCTGTTAGACCTACAACTAGTCTGTTTGCTATGCTACTTACAGCTGTTAGACCTACAACTAGTCTGTTTGCTATGCTACTTACAGCTGTTAGACCTACAACTAGTCTGTTTGCTATGCTACTTACAGCTGTTAGACCTACAACTAGTCTGTTTGCTATGCTACTTACAGCTGTTAGACCTACAACTAGTCTGTTTGCTATGCTACTTACAGCTGTTAGACCTACAACTAGTCTGTTTGCTATGCTACTTACAGCTGTTAGACCTACAACTAGTCTGTTTGCTATGCTACTTACAGCTGTTAGACCTACAACTAGTCTGTTTGCTATGCTACTTACAGCTGTTAGACCTACAACTAGTCTGTTTGCTATGCTACTTACAGCTGTTAGACCTACAACTAGTCTGTTTGCTATGCTACTTACAGCTGTTAGACCTACAACTAGTCTGTTTGCTATGCTACTTACAGCTGTTAGACCTACAACTAGTCTGTTTGCTATGCTACTTACAGCTGTTAGACCTACAACTAGTCTGTTTGCTATGCTACTTACAGCTGTTAGACCTACAACTAGTCTGTTTGCTATGCTACTTACAGCTGTTAGACCTACAACTAGTCTGTTTGCTATGCTACTTACAGCTGTTAGACCTACAACTAGTCTGTTTGCTATGCTACTTACAGCTGTTAGACCTACAACTAGTCTGTTTGCTATGCTACTTACAGCTGTTAGACCTACAACTAGTCTGTTTGCTATGCTACTTACAGCTGTTAGACCTACAACTAGTCTGTTTGCTATGCTACTTACAGCTGTTAGACCTACAACTAGTCTGTTTGCTATGCTACTTACAGCTGTTAGACCTACAACTAGTCTGTTTGCTATGCTACTTACAGCTGTTAGACCTACAACTAGTCTGTTTGCTATGCTACTTACAGCTGTTAGACCTACAACTAGTCTGTTTGCTATGCTACTTACAGCTGTTAGACCTACAACTAGTCTGTTTGCTATGCTACTTACAGCTGTTAGACCTACAACTAGTCTGTTTGCTATGCTACTTACAGCTGTTAGACCTACAACTAGTCTGTTTGCTATGCTACTTACAGCTGTTAGACCTACAACTAGTCTGTTTGCTATGCTACTTACAGCTGTTAGACCTACAACTAGTCTGTTTGCTATGCTACTTACAGCTGTTAGACCTACAACTAGTCTGTTTGCTATGCTACTTACAGCTGTTAGACCTACAACTAGTCTGTTTGCTATGCTACTTACAGCTGTTAGACCTCTCCTCCTCTCCTCTCCTCTCCTCCTCCCTCTCCTTGCCCTCCTCTCTCTCTCCTCTCCTCTCCTCTCCTCCTCTCCTCTCCTCCTCTCCTCTCCTCCCCTCTCCTCCCTCTCCCCTCCTCTCCTCCTCCCCTCTCCTCCTCCTCTCCTCCTCCCTCTCCCTTGCTCTCTCGGCTCCCTCCTCTCCTGCTCAATGAACCATGTGACAAATGGAAACGATTCCTGATCATTGAAGCAAGGGCGCATAAGGCGACTAGCTAAAATTCTTATTAAATCTGCTTAGCATCATTAGCATGCTGCACATATTTGTTTAAAACTCTTGCATTGAAGTTTGACTGATCATCTCAATACCAGCGTTCCCAAAGGGCCTGTCCCAATGTGGAGAACAAGTATTACCTTGAAACTTAAACACACATGGAAACTGAACAGTCCAATCAGTAGACTATGATGGGATAAACTAGCCAACTATGCTACTTTGTTTACAATATTTCCAGGATTCAAATGGACAGCTGAATTAAAGGGAGGTGGGGAGTTGTAATAAAAATAGTAGGCTAGGCTATGGGCTATAAGGCTAATCTGCATAAAAGTGTGCTGTCATAAATATCAGTCATTCAGAAAAATATTTTTATATCAGGATATAAAATAATAGATATATTATATTGTAATCCTCTGGTGTTGTAATCTAAAGGAGGCTATTAAAATGGTATTTAATAAAATGTCTAGCCCCCCCCCCAAAAAAAAAAAAAGTCAACTGGTCTGTTTGCTATGATAGTTACTGTACCGCTGTTAGACCACACACACAAACACGCACGCACACACACACACACACACACACACACACACACAGTGAGTGAACAGAACACGGTTGTTGTTTCTGTGGCCAGTGTGTAACACACACACACACACACACACTAAGTGAATAGAACACTAATGTTGTCTCTGGTCAGGTCTGTGAAGAGCCCACTCAAGCTGCAGAACGGCAACCAGGAAGTGGACTCTCCGGTGAAGAAGCTGAGCAAGCGCAGCCGGCAAATCCTGGACAGCGATGATGAAGAGCAGACGGCCAATCAGGTCAAAGGAGACGCCAGAGACAAGCCCACCAAGGAGCAGGCAGCCAATCAGGTCAAAGGAGACGCTGGAGACAAACCCACCAAGGAGCATGTGAGTCCCACCCCCTTTAATCAGTACTGGGGCCTTTCTAACGAAGTCTGTGTGGAACCTGCCTATATGTGTTAATACACTGTAATAGTTTGTTTTTAGAGTGTGTGTGTGTGTTTCAGTTAGCATAGGTTTGATGCTCATTCAGTTAGCATAGGTTTGATGCTCATTCAGTTAGCATAGCTTTGATGCTCATTGAGCTCAATGCAAATCAAACCAGCTAATAGGCTAACTGAAATAAATTGTGAAACAATGCAAAACCTCACAGTAAGCACAACATTATCCCCAAGTATCCAATATTTCATCAATCCTACTCCTGCTTAGATTTTTTTTAAGTAGGTTAGCCTACTTAAAATTTCATAAACCCTTGACTGGCCGAATTTTACCAAAATCAATGGTTTATGGTCGGAGATTACAGTAGTTATTGTGTTATTATTATTATTGTTGTGTGTTGTAATGTATGTGTGTGTGTTAGGGCTGTCACTTTTTATTGAAAAAAATCCCTATTTAAATTTTGAGACATAAGTGTTCATTGAATCGATTATAAAATCGATTTTTTATGTCTAAAAGGCGTTTCATTTTTTCAGCATGGAAATATAGGCCAATCCACAAACAACTGCAGGACCAGCGTAAAGAGGCTTGTAGGCGCCAAGCCAGCAATATTTCTGATTTATTGGCGTGAAGTTTACGTTGCTCAATGACAAACAAGTGCAACATTCACCGAAAACCAGTAAGCCCAGTGGACTGCCAACCATCAGTGACATGACTGCAGGCTTCCAACAAAAAGCTGTCTGTGTGTTTACGATTAGAAATGTCAAAACAAATTTAGCCCTCGTTAGAACTTCGACTGCACAGTTGCATAACCTACAGCTTTGTTCTTCTCCATAGTTTGATACACCAAAATCAAAGTACTTCCACATCGAACTCCTCAAGTTGTGGGGCCCATCACTTTCGTCTCTCTACATATCGCTGGGTTGATGCGGCGTTGTCCTCCATTTTTGGCAAACCACGAGCAGCATGGCAGCTGATTGAAACAACTGTTCGGTCGTAAAATTGGTGTAATTTATTTTTTCTTTTAGCGTTAAGCAATGCTTTCTACGCCGATTATTTTATATTTGGTTAAAATCGATTCCCTATTTTAGTTTTGAAACTTGTGTTGTTTGGTCCAATCGATTGTGCAATCGATTTTCGAGCATCAAAGTGACAGCCTAATGTGTGTATTATTATTGTGTTATTATTGTGTGTTGTGTGTGTGATGTGTGATGTGTGATGTGTGTGTGTGTGTGTGTGTGTGTGTGTAAAGTGTGTTTTATTTCCCCCCCATGTTGTAGGAGTCTGCTCCGTGTGTGTGTGTGTGTGTGTGTGTGTGTGTGTGTGTGTGTGTGTGTGTGTGTGTAAAGTGTGTTTTATTTCCCCCCATGTTGTAGGAGTCTGCTCCGTGTGTGTGTGTGTGTGTGTGTGTAAAGTGTGTTTTATTTCCCCCCCATGTTGTAGGAGTCTGCTCCTAAAGCCACGCCCACCCCTCTGTCGCCTAAGACGCCTGTTTCCCCGGCAACGCCTATGACCCCAGTGACCCCAGCTGCGTTGGTTGCCTCGGCAACCCCAGTCACCCCCTCCTCCGAGTCCCCCTCTGGGGTTCCCAAGCGCAGGACAGGTACGTGCCGTCACCAGGGACCACAGAACCAGAGGACAGCCTCTTAGAACCTCTTAGTTCCTTACAGAACCTTAAGGCCTCTCCTTAGAACCTGTTCCTTACAGAGCCTCAGGCCCTTCTTTTGAACATGTTCCGTAGAGAACCTCAGGCCCCTCCATAGAACACGTTCCGTTCAGAACCTCATCCATGCAGGTCTAATAGGATGTTCTATTGTGTTGCAGTGGCTGGTGATGCCATGGTTTGATGACTGACTCAAAATGATGATCTCTCTCTCTCTCTCTCTCTCTCTCTCTCTCTCTCTCTCTCTCGTTCTCTTTGCATTCTCTTTGTGTTTCAGCGAGGAAGCAGTTCCCCAAGAGGAAGTTGGAGAACCGCAGTGATGGAGAGACAGAGAAGGAGGAGAAAGAAGGAGGGGAGGAGGAGGAGAAGGAAGCCAGGGAGGAGGGAGGACGGGAGAGCAAGAGAGCCAGGACGGAGCAGTCCCAGGAGCGCCTAGGTGTGTGTGTGTGTGTGTCCTCTTAGGAGTGTGTGTGTGTGCTCGTAGGAGTGTGTGTGTGTGTGTCCTCTTAGGAGTGTGTGTGTGTCCTCTTAGGAGTGTGTGTGTGTGCATGCATGCGACCGAGTGTGTGTGTGTGTGCGCTCGTAGGAGGGTGTGTGTGTGTGTGTGTGTGTGTGTGTGTGTGTGTGTGTGCATGCATGCGACCAAGCATTCCTACTCTTGTTCATCCCTCTTTCCATGCAGACAAAGAGGAGGAGCAGATGGAGGTGGAGAATGGAGATGGACAGATCACAGAAGACAAGGAGGGAGGAGAGAAGCCCACAGCAGAGGTGAAGAAAGAGAGGGAGGAAGAGGAGGAGGGAATGAAAGAAGAGAAGAATGATGAAAGCCCTGCAGGAAGGAAGAAGGGAGGAGAGAAAGCAGAGGAGAAGAAGAAGAGCTCAAAGAGTCCTGAGATGGAGGAGAGGATGAAGGGAGGAGAGAAAGCAGAGGAGAAGAAGAAGAGCTCAAAAGAGTCACAAGGGACAGGAGGATGAAGGAGGGAGAAACACAGAGGAGAAAGAAAGAGCTCAAAGAGTCCTGAGATGGAGGATGAAGGGAGGAGAGAAAGCAGAGGAGAAGAGCTCAAGAGTCCTGAGGCAGGAGGAGGATGAGGGAGGAGGAGGGAGAAAGTGGAAGAGTCCCAGAGCTGTGAAGAGGGAATCTGGGAGGAGAAGGAGAAGGAAGGGCCAGTGAAGAAGACGGCGGCGTTCAGCAGCTTCTTCAGTAAGGCTCTCCGTACACACACGCACGCACGCACTCCACACGCACGCACGCACTCCACACGCACGCACTCCGCACGCACGCACTCCACACGCACGCACGCACTCCACACGCACGCACGCACGCACTCCACACGCACGCACGCACGCACCCACACGCACGCACTCCGCACGCACGCACGCACGCACCCACACGCACGCACTCCACACGCACGCACCCACACGCACGCACACACCCACACGCACGCACTCCGCACGCACGCACGCACGCACGCACTCCGCACGCACGCACTCCACACGCACACACTCCACACGCACGCACTCCGCACTCCGCACGCACGCACACACTCCACACGCACGCACACACACACACGCACTCCACACGCACGCACTCCACACGCACGCACTCCGCACTCCGCACGCACGCACGCACGCACGCACGCACTCCACACGCACGCACACACACACCCACACGCACACACACACACGCACGCACTCCACACGCACGCATACACACACACACACACACGCACGCACACACGCACTCCACACGCACTCCACACGCACGCACTCCGCACGCACGCACTCCACACGCACGCACACACACCCACACGCACGCACTCCGCACGCACGCACGCACCCACACGCACGCACTCCACACGCACGCACACACACCCACACGCACGCACTCCACACGCACACACACACACACACACTCCACACGCACGCACGCACACACACACACGCACACACACACGCACACACACACTCCACACGCACGCACTCCACACGCACGCATACACACACACACACGCACTCCACACGCACGCACTCCACACGCACTCCACACGCACTCCACACGACGCACTCCACACGCACACACACACACACGCACACACACACTCCACACGCACGCATACACACACACACTCCACACGCACACACACACCCACGCACGCACGCACTCCACGCACACACGCACTCCACACGCACGCACCCACACGCACGCACTCCACACGCACACACACACACACACGCACTCCACACGACGCACACACGCACTCCACACGCACTCCACACGCACGCACACACGCACTCCACACGACGCACACACACACTCAACACGCACGCATACGCACGCACACACACACACTCCACACACACACACACTCCACACGCACACACACTCCACATGCACACACACACTCCACACGCACGCACACACACACACACGCACGCACGCACACACACACACACGCACACACTCCACACGCACACACACACACTCCACACACACGCACGCACACACACTCCACACGCACACACACACACACTCCACACACACGCACGCACTCCGCACGCACGCACTCCACACGCACACACACACACCACACACACACGCACTCCACACGCACACACGCACTCCACACGCACACACACACACACACACCCACACGCACACACACACTCCACACGCACACACACACTCCGCACGCATACGCACGCACACACACACACATCATATCGCATTCAAGCACGCTATCACCATTACCTACATTCCACACGCACACGCACGCACGCACACACTCCACACACTCCACACGCACGCACACACACACACCAAGACGACACGCGACGCGACACACACACACCCGCACGACACACACACTCCGCGACAATACACGCCAAGCACGCATCGACGCCATCACCTACTAATGCATTCCACACGCATTCCACACGCACACGCACGCACTCCACGTGCACGCACACACATGCACGCATCGCCAAGCACGCGACGCATCTAATGCACGACAATATGCACGCGACGCCGCACGCACGCATGCACCTACACGCACACTCCACACACACGCGACACGCTTAGTGCTGCCGCACTTAGCCCACCTAATCGGGACAGAAAATTGCTAGTCGACGCAATTTTTTTAGTCAAGAGTCGTTTACTATTGACTTCTATTTATTTTGGTCTCAAAGCGTCACTGTAATGTTATATTAATTAACTCTATGTTATTAACTCTTTGAAATGTACAATGACTTTTTTGTATGTCATCCGACAGGCTAAGACTTTGGCGGTCATGTTTTAAAACCCGCTATGCACTGCACTAAAATATGCGTAGCAGCAAAGCTGCGTTAACCTATACTACTTTCAGCCCAATTCATTATTAGGCAGGCTAAGTGGGGGGGGGCTAGTAGGTTAACGCTAGTCAGACTCTGACTAATATAGTATTGTGGAAATTGAATAAATGAAGTGAAGAGTGTCTCCGTTGATAGCATAGCGGCATGTCATTACTGTAATTCATTTCAAAAAAAAAATTTACAAGCGAACATGCGCGTATGATATCAACAATCAAGGTGCGTCATTTCCCATGGTCAGCAAGTCCGCGAGGCATATATAAGGCATATTTTTTAGAGTTCAAGCCAACTGATAAAGATCATGATAAAATAAAGACATGCTGATTCAAGATCCTCAACTCCTGTAGCCTTTCAAAGTCCAGCGTTTCTCAAACTATGGGCGCGCGGACCAGCACGGCCCGTAACGTGGACACAGCTGGTCCAGAGCAGCGGGAAATTATTCCCGGGCTTCATCTGATAATTTGCTGTGCAATTGATCAAGGAACCGCGGACCGACAAAAAAAGAGAACAAGCGTTTCTGCAATCAGTAGGAAATACTTGCTAATTTAGTGTCATCAAACATTGAGGCATACAATTAAATGGTGGTGAGCGTTCATTCAATGTAAAGAGAAACTGAAACCACTTGATAACGTTGGTAGCAAAGCTCCAATTCAACCTGGAAGGCTATTATGAAACTACATTTTAATAGAACAATGTGGATTTATGCAACTTCCATAAAACAGAGCACATACTATAATACACTATCTAGAGTATTGTATAGTCAAATTTGAATAACGTGGCCAAAAGCTTGTGGCATAATTAAATATGTCAATATTCTTTCCATTTGCCTACCAGTGTATGATGCTTGCATGAGGAAACATCCCAAAGCGATGACACCCATATAATTGCTGTTGTTTTGATAAGTATTTATCATGCAACCATGCAAACAATGAAACTATTGTAATTATATTTTCGTTAGTAAAACAGTCCTGATGTGCATGTTTTTTTTTCACAAAAGTTTGAACAATGTTTGTGAACAATGTTAGCACTTTAAACACTGGCTGCTTTTGAAGTGCATATATAACAATATAGCATAACAATAATAATTGTGATGTGATATAAGGATAATTTGATGGGGTGGGTTCATGTAATTGGGCCTATGACTCCAAGTATGCCATGACCGGCCTCCGGGTCAAAGAAGTTGTCTATGTCCATGGCAACACTGGCATACAAATAAAGTCTATCAAAGGTCGACATTAGATCTGAAGGTAGCATTTTTAAATGGGTGTTTTTTTTAATACATGTGTTTTTTGAACGTTTACTTACAGTAATACAGCTTCTAACAAAAGTGATATATATATATATTATGTTTTCCCTTTAGTTGAGTTCAAAATAAAAGCGGACACAACAAAATAACAAACACTTGATAAAAAATTAGTAAAGATTAGTGGTCCAAAGATAAAAAAATTAGTCGTTAGTGGCGCTTACGCATGTCGACACGCGACACACTCAGGCTCACTCTGCGCAACACGCACTCACTCACACACGCACACATACACTCCACACACACTCAGGCTCAGTCTGTGAATCTCTCACACACACAGCACATGCCCACACACTGCAGACTTCCTCTCTCTCTCTCTTTTCTCAGTCCTTTTCTCCCTGTTCTCTCTCAGAGTCCAACTCAAAGTGCCTTTATTGTGTCCAACACAGCAACAGAAATAACCAGTCTGTGCAAAATGTCATACACATCTCTGTGTGTGTGTGTGTGTGTCGAGCTCCCAAGAAGGCTGCAGTGAAGCTGGAGAAGGTGGAGCAGACTGAGGAAGAGAAGAAGCCCCTCCCCTCTGAGGAGAAGGGCAGCCACAGGTAGTGTGTGTGTGTGTGTGTGTGTGTGTGTGTGTGTCAAACAATGTGTGTGTGTGTGTGGAAACCTGCCCCTCTGGAGGAGAACATCTACAGGTGTCTTCAGCTAGGCTAGCCTAAAGCAACGTCACTGCTGCAGTGTGGCTTTTCAGCTAGGCTAGCCTAAACAACGCCACTTATCTACGGTGTCTTCAGCTAGGCTAGCCTAAGCAACGTCACTGCTACAGTGTCTTCAACTAGGCTGGCTTCGTAGCGTCATATCTACAGTGATATTTCAGCTAGGCTAGCCTAAGCAACGTCATATCTACAGTGTCTTCAACTAGGCTAGCCTAAGCAACGTCACATCTACAGTGTCTTCACTTCAACTAGGCTAGCCTAAGCAACGTCATATCTACAGTGTCTTCAACTAGGCTAGCCTAAGCAACGTCACTGCTACAGTGTCTTCAACTAGGCTAGCCTAAGCAACGTCACTGCTACAGTGTCTTCAGCTAGGCTAGCCTAAGCAACGTCATATCTACAGTGTCTTCAACTAGGCTGGCCTAAGCAACGTCACTGCTACAGTGTCTTCAGCTAGGCTAGCCTAAGCAACGTCATATCTACAGTGTCTTCACTTCAACTAGGCTAGCCTAAGCAACGTCACTGCTACAGTGTCTTCAGCTAGGCTAGCCTAAGCAACGTCACTGCTACAGTGTCTTCACTTCAGCTAGGCTAGCCTAAGCAACGTCACTGCTACAGTGGCAGCAAAGTAGTTGGCGAGTAGTGAAATGCAGAATGGGCTAATGACTTGTGTGTGATGTTAACGTGTGTGTTGCAGTATCCTGAATTAAGTCATGTATTTCATAGTCACATCTATTTCGGGCAGAAATGCGCGTGCACAAGGCTTCACGACACCAATCTTGCTTCAGCAGCGAGATCACAACACATGATTGGCACGATGTATTCACAACACACCACATGGTTGGCTCACTGTATTCACAACACACCACATGATTGGTTCTCTGTATTCACAACACACCACATGATTGGCTCACTGTATTCACAACACACCACATGATTGGCTCAATGTATTAACATGTCAACATTTTGACGCGGAAGGGATGGGATATGTGTAGACAACTGCCATATTGGTGTTCAAAACTAGCTCCATGCATTTCTATGGAGGATTTTTTGAGTGCTGTGTCTCCTCATTAGAAAGTCTCTGGCTCCGCCTCCTTCTACATTGCCCTTCCAGTGCGAGTCCCATCACTCTGGTGCATGTCTGAAAGTTTACTTGGGAGGCAACGTAATATTGCCCCTGTCAGTGTTGGCAGGGAGCGTAATATTGCCCCTGTCAGTGTTGGGAGGGAGGGTAATATTGCCCCTGTCAGTGTTGATGTGACAAACTCACTTCTCACAGTATGTTTTAGTAGCCTCCATATGAAAGGTGATCCAGACCCCCGTTTAAACAGAACTGATTCATGAAGTGAATAGAGTGTGGTCACTCACGATTGGGATTCCTTTCCAACATTTGCATTGTGACGTCACAATAGCTAACTTTGAAATCATTGGTCCGCCTAATCAGTTACAATCTTCAGGGATTCATGACGTTACCTCCTACTTCGCCTAAACTTTACAAACTGACACTAAACAGCATATTCAGTCTGGAAACAATGTATGTAGGTCTACCCTTGCTGTAAATAAATGTACACATTCTTCCGACTGCATTCTTTTCGAAACTATAGCGCCATCCCCTCTCGTCGCTGATTGGGCAGGTAATCTGCCGTGTGTGTGTGTGTATGTGTGTGTGTGTTGGCTTCAGAACTCATGAGCTCTTTCTCCCCTTCTCTCAGTGCTAAAGGGGCGGAGTCCGTGGACCAGACCCAATACGATCCATCCAGAGCTCACTACCATCCCATAGACCACGCCTGCTGGGGGCGGGGCCAGAAGTAAGTCACATCCACTCACTAGCAAATAACTCTCCTAGCTAACAGCTACATAACATTTAGCTAACAGCTACATAATATTTAGCTAACAGCTACATAACATTTAACTACCTCTGTACACTACCACAGGCCACTGATGTTAGCCCAGCTCCTTAACCACTACGCTACCACAGACTACTGCATGCTAGCCCAGCTCCTTAACCACTACGCTACCACAGACTACTGCATGCTAGCCCAGCTCCTTAACCACTACGCTACCACAGACTACTGATGTTAGCCCAACTTCTTAACCACTACGCTACCACAGGCTACTATGCTACCACAGGCTACTGCATGCTAGCCCAGCTCCTTAACCACTACGCTACCACAGGCTACTGCATGCTAGCCCAGCTCCTTAACCACTATGCTACCACAGGCTACTGCATGCTAGCCCAGCTCCTTAACCACTACGCTACCACAGGCTACTGCATGCTAGCCCAGCTCCTTAACCACTATGCTACCACAGGCTGCTGCGTATAGCTCCAGCTTCTTAACCACTATGCTACCACAGGCTACTGCATGCTAGCCCAGCTCCTTAACCAATATGCTACCACAGGCCACTGATACTAGCCCAGCTCCTTAACCACTACGCTACCACAGGCCACTGATGCTAGCCCAGCTCCTTAACCACTACGCTACCACAGGCTACTGCATGCTAGCCCAGCTCCTAACCTACCAGCTACCACAGGCTACTGCACGCCACGGGCCACTGATGCTACCACAGGCCACTGATGCTAGCCCAACTCCTTAACCACTACGCTACCACCGGCCTCTTTCTCAAAATGGAAATTCAAAGTTGTTTTATTAGCATGACTATTAACCCTTAAAGGTGTAGGTTTTTGAACATTCTAAGTTCCGCAACAATTGAAGGTTCTAAAATTCTATGTTGAATTTAATGAACCCAGATATTCTATAGAACGGTAATTTCTCAACATTGTGACGGTACTCCTTTAAGGGTTAAGGCTAAACATTGCTGAATCATGAAGAGCAAAACTGTAACATGTGAAACTCTTTCTTTCTCACACACAAACATTGGCACAGAGTTCCCTATCTTGCAGTGGCTCGCACATTTGAAAAGATTGAAGAGGATTCGGGCAGGTAAATTATATATATATATGTGTGGGTGTGTGTGTGTGTGTGTGTTCATTGATTTGTGTCTTTCCTGTACTTTTCTTTAGTATAGTTTATTTGTAGATATGTATGTGTGCATGCTGTGTTTAGATATCTCTGTGTGTGTGTGTGCGTGCGTTTGTAATCAGTATCTTTCTCTTCCAGGTTGAGGAACATTGAGACCTTGTCAAACTTACTGCGTTCAGTCATCCTACTGTCTCCAGGTATAGTGCGAGTGTGAGATAAACTGTGTGTGTGTGTGTGTGTGAGAGTGTGAGAGAGAGAGAGAGAGAGAGCGCGCGAGTTAAACAGTGTGCGTGTGAGTGTGTGTGTGTGTATGAGAGAGCAAGATAAACTGTGTGAATGTGATTCCTATGACTGGACCTCTGGATCTGTTTTTGTCTGTTGTGTTTCCTAATGGTGTGTGTGTGTGTGTGTGTGTGTGTGTGTGTGTTTTTGTGTGTGTGTGTTTCTGTGTGTGTGTGTGTGTGTTTCTGTGTGTGTGTGTGTGTTGTGTGTGTGTGTGTGTGTGTGTGTGTGTGTGTTCACAGATGATCTTCTGTGCTGTGTGTATCTATGTCTGAACCAGCTTGGTCCCGCTTACCAGGGCCTGGAGCTGGGCGTGGGGGAGACGGTCCTGATGAAAGCCGTCGCCCAGGCAACCGGTGAGGGGGCGTGGCTATGAGTCCAGTACACTCTCACATGCTACACACATACACGCACACACACATACACGCACACACACATACACGCACACACACATACACGCACACACACACTTGTTCTTTCTTCGGTGTGCTGCTGTGTGTTAGTTCTGGTCTGTCCTCTCTGGTTGCCAGGACGACAGCTGGACAAGATCAAGGCGGAGGCACAGGAGAAAGGTGACCTGGGATTGGTGGCCGAGAGTTCCCGTAGCAACCAGAGAATGATGTTCGCCCCAGCCAATCTGACCAGCAGGGGCGTGTTCGTCAAGCTGAAGGAGATCGCCAGCATGAGCGGCAACTCAGTGAGGCACACCCACACACACACACACACACCACACACACACCACACACACACACACACATATATATATATACACACACATATATATATATATATATATATAATATACATACATACATACATAGACACACTATATATACATACACACACACACACATATGTATGTGTATGTATATATATATATATATATATATATATATATATATATATATATATATACACACACACACATCACACACATACATACATACACACGCACACACACACACTAACGCCTCTGTATGTGTTTCCTCAGGCCATGAATAAGAAGATTGACATCATCAAAGGTCTGTTTGTGGCGTGCAGGCACTCTGAAGCCAGATACATCATCAGGTCAGCAGCAGCGCACACACACACACACACAAACGCGCAGCTCATATACATCATCAGGTCAGCAGCAGCAGCGCACACACACGCAAACGCGCAGCTCATATACATCATCGGGTCAGCAGCAGCAACACACACACACACGCAGCTCATATACATCATCAGGTCAGCAGCACACACACACACAGTTCATATACATCGTCAGGTCAGCAGCCACACAAACACACACACACACACACACACAATTACACATGAAGCTCCTCTGAGGGTGTGTGATCCAACAGGTGTGTGTGTGAGTGAGAGAGAGATCAGAGGATTTAGTCTCTGGTCCCCATTAGGTCTGTCCAGTGGGCATCACGTGGGATGTTTCTAAAGCTGTGTGTGTGTGTGCGTGTATATGTGCGAGTGTGCGTGTATATGTGCGAGTGTGTGTGTATGTGTGCGCGCGCGTGTGTGTGCGCGCGAGTGTGTTATTTGATTGACTGATGTGTACGAATGAAAGGTATGTATGTGTGATTGACAGGTGTGTGTGTGTGATTGACAGGTCTTTGGCGGGAAAGCTGCGGATTGGCTTGGCTGAGCAGAGCGTTCTGGCAGCTCTGAGTCAGGCTGTGTGTCTCACCCCACCTGGGCAAGGTACACACACACACACACACACACACACACACACACATTCACTCCTCCTTATATGCCGCTCACTCCTGATTTGCGCCTTTCCCAGAATTCCCTCCGGCAGTGGTGGATGCTGGGAAGAAGATGAGCACGGAGAGCCGGAAGTCCTGGCTGGAGGAGAAGGGCCTCATCCTCAAACAGACCTACTGGTGTGTGTGTGTGTGTGTGTGTGTGTGTGTGTGTGTGTGTGAGAGCTGAAGATCTGGTGTGTGTGTGTGAGCGAGAGAGAGAGAGGATGATCTTATACTCCTATGTTCATGTCTGTCTTGTGTGTGTGTGTTGTGATAAACTCCTATGCTCATGTCTGTCTTGTGTGTGTGCATTTGTGTGTGTGTGTGTGTGTGTTGTGATAAACTCCTGTCTGTCTTGTGTGATTTCCTCCCAGTGAGATGCCCAATTATGATGTCATCATTCCTGTCCTACTCAAGGAGGGCATCGACGAGTTGCCCAATCAGTGCAGGCTTACTCCAGGTAATGACCAATCACTGCAGGCTTACTCCAGCTAATGACCAATCAGTGCAGGCTTACTCCAGGTAATGACCAATCAGTGCAGGCTTACTCCAGGTAAAGACCAATCAGTGTGAGCCTATTCTCTAAAGTAGATGTAAAAGAGACTGTAGGCTTGTTCTCAGGTGGTTAATGTTGGCAGCAAGTAGCGATCTCAGGCCAGTGTCAACCTCTAGATCTCTGAGGCTTCAGGTGTTGCCACCAGGTGATGACCCCTCTTCGCTAGTCCACACACACACACACACACACACTCCACTCCGCTAGTCCACACACACTCCACACTCCACTCCGCTAGTCCACACACACTCCACACTCCACTCCGCTAGTCCATCCTTGGTGATAGCTGGTGAGTGCAGTGCTTTGGATGACTATATCCACGTTCAACTCCTGACTGCTGGAAGTTTTTGATTTGTCTTGTATTTTGACAGTGCAGGGTTCATTTAGGCTCTAACCCGTCTCCAAGCTAGCTCAAAGCTAGGCTAGCTAACGTATCACTAGGGACAAACTTGAACCATGTGAAAACACTGGGATATTCATTTATTCATTCTAATGTCTAGCCAGAAGATTGGAGTCTTTTAACTAATGCTCCCATTCAAGCTGTACTCAAAAGACTACAATCTTTCCAGAATCTTTCTCAAATCTTGTCAAAGTTGTTTGGTGTAAGGAGGCCATTAGCTGAATTACTGAAGCTAAGCAGGTGTGGGCCTGGTTAGTACTTGGATGGGAGAACTAGGTTGCGGCGGGAAGTGGTGTTGGTGGGTGGCCAGTAGGTGGCACTCTT
>NC_063207.1:2179338-2199338 GCF_017589495.1 Alosa alosa | reverse complement strand
ATTACCCAGCTACCCATTTCATGCTGGGGTTATAGGGAAATGTAAATTTAACGAAGCGTGGCGAGATGTAGGATTCTCTGGTTGTTGCGTTGTGTTTTAGTTCTAATGTCTGTATTGAAGCTTGACGGCGGGATCAGGATCGGCGATTAGATGATGATTTATTGTAGATGGTACAACAATGAATAACAGAACACAGGCTAAGTCTCGAACAGTAAAACTGTGCAGAGTCTAACAGTTGTGGTTGTTATTAGAAGCGGCTGCTGAGCCTTCCGACAGAAGATGCTCCTCGGGTCGCTTCCTCGATCCGTCTCCGAGTCAAAACCTAAGACAAAGCCTGTTATACTAAAACATACAAACGACAATCACGCCAACGTGGCAGGAGCCAACCAGTGTACAAAACCCGGCTCTGGCCGGATGGAGATACCAGCCTGAATAGGCAGACATGCTGTCTCCCTCGGCCCATGTTATGTCTGATGTTCCTCGGATGTTCCCAAACATCGGCCTGTCTGACCTTCCTGCTGGTGCACAGGCCTAAGGCACAGTTATGTTATGTACAATAGTATGGACCTCTCCCTGTTGTATACTACACACAGAAGTAACATATGAACACATCAGAATACAGTAAGAATACCCCAGAATTCTACAGTGATAAACAAGCATTTTGTCCCTTTTGCAAAAAATCCAGTTGGTGGAAATATGTTAAAGCGATTGTTCGGAGTAATTTCACCCTAGGGTCCTTTGCACCATGACCACGAGCCAAACACCCTCCCAGAACCTTTTTTCCCTTGGTCGAACCCTGGTCGAGTAGCGCTGTCAGAAACTAATGATGTTCTGCAGTCGTAATGGAACCAACTTTTATCTCGTAAATGACCCCACTAATAATGCCCTGAATGGTACGAAACTTGCAGTAGTACAACTATGACCTCTAG
The DNA here is from genome assembly GCF_017589495.1 of Alosa alosa. Classification (NCBI taxonomy): domain Eukaryota; kingdom Metazoa; phylum Chordata; class Actinopteri; order Clupeiformes; family Clupeidae; genus Alosa; species Alosa alosa. The sequence goes on along the minus strand of NC_063207.1, from coordinate 2,198,409 downwards.
TCCAATAACGAGGCATTAGAAAGTTTGTAAGTGCACCAGGAGTTTTAAGGAGTTTATTTAAATAACACTTGCCTCTGCATCTGCTACTATACCGTTGCTTCGACGTTTCTTCTTTGATTTGGGAAAAGCCCGTAAAAGTCCTGTCAGGAAGCGATTACATCAACGTTTTTTGGTATATCCAGTTTTTTATATTTTTTTTCCGAAGTGTTTACAACTTAGTGTTAACTAATAATTGTTGCAAACTGGACTACGAACAAAATATTAGTGCATTCCTGGATCTACATCCTTATGCATGCTTCCTGCCAGGACTTTTACGGGCTTTTCCCAAATCACCTATCAAATAAATACTAAACACGATGATGCTTACATTCCTATCAAATAAAGCATTGTAAATAAATACCGAACACAATGATGCTTACATTCCTATCAAATAAATACTAAATCACGATGATGTTTACATTCCTATCAAATAAAGCATAGTAAATGAATACTGAATGTTTCCGCACGTTCTCCAGCTGAAGAAGGACTACCTGGAGGGTGTGGGCGACACCGTGGACCTGTGTGTGGTGGGGGCGTACCTGGGCAAGGGCAAGAGAGCGGGCGGCTACGGAGGATTCCTGCTCGCCTGCTACGACGAGGACAATGAGGAGTTCCAGTCCGTCTGCAAGGTGTGTGTCTGTCTGTCTGTCTGTCTGTCTGTCTCTGTGTGTGTCTGTGTTTCTATCTATGTGTGTGTGTAGATCTTAGGTTAATATTTCTCCTGTTTTGCAGATTGGAACTGGTTTCAAGGATGAGGACTTGGAGCAACATTACAATTTCCTAAAGGTAATGTTTGTGTGTGTCTTTGTCTTTGTCTTTGTCTGTGTGTGTGTGTGTGTGACCCAAATGCATAACGCCTTCATATTTGGGACTTTCTTTCTCAGGAACACATTCTGCCAAAACCCCGCCCCTATTACCGTGTGGACCAATCAGCAGAGCCGGATGTGTGGTTAGACGCTGTGCAAGTGTGGGAAGTGAAATGTGCCGACCTATCACTGTCTCCAGTCTACAAAGCTGGAATGGGATTGGTCAGTGTGCCAGTCTGTCAAACTATTCCTGATGTTTATCTGAAGATATTCTCTTTGTAATACTTCCCGTTTGGTGCCATGATGGCATGAATGTTTTGATCCGCCGTGCTTGCTACCTTTTCCTTCGCTTGCCATCACCGCTAAACCATTTGCTAATGCCCCATACAGATAAACTAGCCTTGCAGGCCCATTTGCTAATGCCCCATACAGATAAACTAGCCTAGCAGGCCCATTTGCTAATGCCCCATACAGATAAACTAGCCTAGCAGGCCCATTTGCTAATGCCCCATACAGATAAACTAGCCTAGCAGGCCCATTTGCTAATGCCCCATACAGATAAACTAGCCTAGGAGGCCTACTGGCTCATATTGACTGATATAAAATGACTTTTTTCATGAAAGACAAAACGATTGTTTAAATTTAACTTAATTGATTGCGTTGTTAAGGATTTTTAATTATATACATTTTGATATAATTTGGAGTTATTATAATGTCATCTTTATAAAATAAATGTTGGAGACTCCTGGAGTACCACTAGAAGGAGTCCGCGTACCACCAGTGGATTCCGTGCCACAGTTTGAGAACCACTGGCATAGAACATGCCCCAGCCACTTTTACATTTTTTGTGTAGCAGCAGTGTGGGTATCTGCTGGAAATAATAATACCACTCAATTACACCGTTTCCCCTAAAACACTGTAGCATAACCTCTACTTAAATAATAACCTCTACTTTAATAATAATATTAGCACTCAATTACACCGTTTCCCCTAAAACACTGTAGCATAGCCGCTACGCCTCCATGTGCTGCCACTGCACTAATTTCAGTCTTGCAGAGCTGACTTCAAAAGCAAAGTTGGCAAGATTTATGGAAGCTATAGCTCACCTCACCTGTGCAGGTGCATACTGGCTAGTGTGTTACTGTAGCGCTGCACCTCACCTCACCTCACCTCACCTCACCTGTGCAGGTGCACACTGGCTAGTGTGTTACTGTAGCGCTGCACCTCACCTCACCTCACCTGTGCAGGTGCATACTGGCTAGTGTGTTACTGTAGCGCTGCACCTCACCACACCTCACCTGTGCAGGTGCACACTGGCTAGTGTGTTACTGTAGCGCTGCACCTCACCCAGGTGCATAGGTGATTAGAAGATCACTTCTAATTAGGGGTGTGACGTCATTTAACAATTTTTAAGAAATCTTCAATGATGAAATATATTACTGGAAAGTCACAGAATGCAAAACAACCCAGGTGTACTATATTTTGAAATGTTTTAACTAGTGATATTTATTTCAGACTGAGTACAAGTAGCCTGTTTAGTGTGAGGTGTGTGTGCATGCATGTTGGGCTGAGTGTAATACTCCTGTGTGGCCACCAGGTGGACCCAGAGAAGGGCATCTCCCTCCGATTCCCACGGTTCCTCCGGATACGAGACGACAAGAAGCCAGAGGATGCTACCTCAGCATCTCAGGTAGGACACATAGCTCTTACACACACACACACACACACACACATATTACACACAAGCACATGTGCCCATGCGCACATAACGCACACGCATGCACGCACAAACACGCAGGCACCCACACACACACATCACACACAAGCACACGTGCACACACATATATCACACACACACACACGCATTACACACAAGCGCACATAACGCACACACACACATCTGTGTGTGTGGCGGAGGTGAGACTGAATAGTTCTCCCTCTCTGCTTCTCTGGTGCCTTCAGATTATTCTGTCCATCTCCACTGTCCTTTTTCACATCGTTAATCAATTTCCCCCCTCCACCTCATCCCCCCATCCCTCCCTCTCTCTCTCTCTCTCTCTCTCTCCCTCTCTTCTCTCTCTCCCTTCCCATCTCTCTCCATCCCTCTCTCTCTCCCTCCCCATCCCTCCCTCCCCCATCCCTCTCTCCATCAGGTGGCTGGTCTGTACAGGCAGCAGCAGCAGATTCAAAACCAGGGAGACAAATCAGGCGACCTCGAGGACTACTATTGATCTGGCTGGTGATTGGCTACTCATGTCAGCTGACCCTCACAGCTCCCTTCTCTCATTGGCTGTGGCCCTAGTGATGTCATATCCATGATGTGTCTAGGTGAATAATTGCAAACGTCCCAACGTGAATGTCTCGTGAATGATTTTTGTACATATTCATAATTCCTATAATTGTTGATAAATGAAACTGAAATAAAAGAATGTGTTTTTTTTTTGTTTTTTTTACATAGAATGTGTTGTTTTTTTGAGAGAGAGGGAGAAAGAATGTTCAATTGAAAGGCTTTATTGACTTGTCGAAGCGTACAGAAAACTAACAGATTCATAAGCAATACTATGACTATTAATAGTCATCAAAATAACAGATTCATAAGTAATACTATGACTATTAATAACACATTCATAAGCAATACGATGACTTAATAACAGATTCATAAGTAATACTATGGCTATTAATAACATATTCATAAGTAATACTATTCATAAGTAATACTATGACTATTAATAACAGATTCATAAGTAATACTGTTCATAAGTAATACTATGACTTAATAACTAGGGCTGTCAAAAAACTGATTAATTTCGATTAATTAATTTGAGAAAAATAACTGATTAAAAAAAATTAGTGCAGATTAATCGATTCCGTATGACCTTTGACCCCGAGCCGTTCTAGTCAGTAAAAATTAGACTGTAAAATGAAGGAGAGCGAAGAAAACGTGCTGCCTAGATCATTGATTGGAACATTTACTTTTAAAAAACGGCCTGATGGTGTTGATAAAAATAAAGTCCTTTGCAATGTCTGCAAGTGTTGACATTTTGAGGGGAGTGTTCATTTATTTTCATTGTGTCCCCTAGGTTATATCTGTGGCCTGAAATGCCTTGTATGTGGGAAAAAAAACTTCTTCCCGAAGCACTTTTGAATTTATTTCCTCAGCACATTAGGTCATATCATAGATTATTATGGCCATTATTTGAACAGTGAAAATAATAATAAAAGAGTTTTTGAACTTTAATGTCACTAATGCTGATTTCAATTATTCATTTGAATTTAAATATTTAAAATACTTTCACAGCAAAAATTATATATGCGATTAATTTAGATTAATTAATCACAGAGTATGTAATTAATTAAATTATTTTTTTAATCGATTGACAGCCCTATTAATAACAGATTCATAAGTAATACTATTCATAAGTAATACTATGACTATTAATAACAGATTCATAAGTAATACTGTTCATAAGTAATACTATGACTATTAATAACAGATTCATAAGTAATACTGTTCATAAGTAATACTATGACTATTAATAACAGATTCATAAGTAATACTATGACTATTAATAGTCATCAAGAGGATAATGGCAGAAGTGAAAGAAATAGAACATGATGGAATTGGCCTCTCTGTCTGTTCTGTATAACACACCCTCTTCTCTTGGGCGCTAGCTGTTTGTGTGTGTGTCCTTTGTGATGCACTGTCTTGGGCGCTAGCTGTGTGTGTGTGTGTCCTTTGTGATGCCGTCTCAACTCACTGCATCCCTGCTGGAGCCATTAGCGGGGTGTGTGTGTGTGTCTGTCTGTTTGTGTGTGTCTGTCTGTTTGTGTGTCTGTTTGAAATGAAAAGCTGCCTTTGACCAGAAAAAATGTTTTTGTGAACTGCCTCAGGCTTCCTCCACTCTAAAGAGCTCTAACTAGGACTGTGTGTGTGGATGTGTTATCGTCCTTTTCTCCCACTGTTCAGTCTTCAAAGTGTGTGTGCTTGTGGAATAACTGCAAGATCACAGAGGTGTATGTGCATTGTGTGGAGTTAGGATTGTGTGTGTGTGTGTGTGTGTTGAAAAACAGATGCTTGTTTTAGAGGGTGTGTGTTGGTCTGATTTGGTGTGTGTGTGTGATAGAGAGCTGGTTCAGTATATGTGTGTGTGTGTGTTATAGAGAGCTGGTTCAGTATATGTGCGTATTGAATAAATGTATTAATTTGAAGAAAATTATTAATCAGATGAAAGGTATGTTAAGTGTGTGCTCTTGTTTTAAAAAAAGGGATTGATTGTGTGTCTGTGTGGTAAATCAGGACTGGTTTAGTCAAGTCAAGTCAAGTCAAGTTTATTTATATAGCACATTTCATACACAGAGGTCATTCAATGTGCTTTACATAAACAAAACCAAACGATAATAACAAATAAAAGCATAGAAGGGCAATATAGTCAAAGAATAGTTAAAAGGTAAAGATCATAATAAAAAGAAAACATAAAACACAAGGTAAAATCATTTAAAATAAAGAATAATTAGTAAGCAAAAACAAAGGCAAAAGTAGTAAAAAAGTAATAAAAAGACAAAGTAGAATAATTATCGAGGCAGATTCAGAATTTGTAACTTCGGCACAGTTAGCAGAAAGCGTCTGAGAACAGTTTGGTCTTAAGTCTAGATTTAAAACTGGCTACAGTTGGGGCCTTTTTAATGTCATCGAAAGTTGGTTCCACAGCTGAGGCAGCATAGCAGCTAAAAGCTGCTTCACCATGTTTAGTTCTAACTGTAGGTTTTACTAGCAGGTTTTTCACCTGGGACCTGAGAGGGGAGAAGGTGTGTACTGCTGAAGCATGTCTGACAAAGTATTTAGGTCCTGCTCCATTTACTGATTTATAAACAAGCAATAGTGCTTTAAAGTCAATTCTGTGACTTACTGGAAGCCAGTGCAAGGACTTAAGAATTGGAGTAATGTGGTCAGTTCTTTTAGTTTTGTTAGAGTCCTAGCTGCTGCATTTTGTATCACCTGAAGCTGTTTAATAGTCTTTTTAGGAAGGCCTGTGAACAGTCCATTGCAGTAATCAACCCTGCTGGAGATAAATGCATGAATGAGTTTTTCTAAGTCATGTTTTGACATCAGCCCTCTGAGTTTGACAATATTTTTGAGGTGGTAAAAGCTGATTTAGTTATAAACTTTCATGTGGCTGTTGAAATTTAGATCACTGTCAATTAATACACCAAGGTTTTTAACAGTATCCTTTGCCTTCAACCCTTTTGTGTCAAGGAGAGTGGCAACCCTAAGTCTTTCCTCATTTTTACCAAATATAATTACTTCAGTTTTTTTTTCTTTGTTCAGCTGAAGAAAATTTTGAGACATCAGGTGTTGATTTGTTCTATACACTGACACATAGATTCAAGAGGACCATAGTCGTTTGGTGATAGAGCTAAGTAAATTTGTGTGTCATCTGCATAGCTATGATATGAAATCAAATTATTTTTGAATGATTTGTCCAAGTGGGAGCATATAGAGGTTGAATAATAGTGGCCCCAAGATCGACCCTGGGGAACACCACAGGTCAAGGGCGTTGGTGTTGAGGCACAGTTTCGATGGCAACAAAGAAGCTCCTTTCTTGTAGATATGATTTTAGCCAGCTGATAACTATGCCTGTAAATCCAACCCAGTGTTCTAGTCTGTGTAGTAAAATATTGTGATCAACAGTGTCAAATGCTGCACTAAGGTCCAGTAGCACTAGGACTGATGTTTTACCTGAATATGTGTTGAGGCATTATGTCATTGGAAACTTTAATGAGAGCTGTTTCAGTGCTGTGATTTGCCCGAAAACCAGACTGAAAGTAATCAAAATACCCATTTGATGTTAGGAAGGTGGTTAATTGATTAAAGACTACTTTTTCAATAATTTTGCCAATAAAAGGTAGATTGGATATGGGCCTGTAATTGTTTAGCATGGAGGCATCAGGTTATTCTTCTTGAGAAGTGGCTTTACAACAGCTGTTTTCAGTGACTTAGGAAAAGTGCCAGACAGCAATGATACATTTACAATTTGAAGGACATCCGCTATGAGGTGAAAAACAGTTTTGAAGAAATTGGTAGGCAGAGTGTCTAAGACACATGTGGAAGGGCTGAGATTCTGTACCGTTTTTCAAGTGTTTAAGTAGTCTATCAACCTGAACTCTGACATCAAGTTTAGTTTCCCTCTGTTTGTTGCTGGAAGTTCAGGTTGTTGAATTTGTAATTGAGCAGATATGTTGAGTCTGATTTTGTCAATTTTACCTTTAAAAAAAGATGAAAACTCATTGCATTTATTAGTAGAGAGAAGTTCAGGTGCTAATTGTGAGGGGGGATTTGTTAACTTATCAACAGTTGAAAATAGAATACGAGTGTTATTTGAACTTCTATTGATAATGTTAGAAAAGAAAGACTGTCTTGCTTTGCATATTTCAGAGTTATATAATGCGGAGCATCTCTTTATGGATTTCATAGTGGATCTGAAGTTTGTATTTACGCCATTTTCTTTCAGTCTTCCTACACTCTCTTTTTAGAAGTTTAACTGCTGGATTTTGCCTCCATGGTGCTTAACTCCTCCTTAACTTTCTTGAATTGTAATGGAGCAATGTCATCCATAATGTTTGCCATTTTTGCATTAAAGTGATCAAATAAGGTTTAGGTTGTGTGTGTGTGATTGGGGGGCAGCCGTGGCCTGCTGGTTAGCGCTTCGGCCTTGGAACCGGAGGGTTGCCAGTTCGAGCCCCGACCAGTAGGAACGGCTGAAGTGACCTTGAGCAAGGCACCTAACCACTCACTGCTCCCCGAGCGCCGCTGTTGTTGCAGGCAGCTCACTGCGCCGGGATTAGTGTGTGCTTCACCTCACTGTGTGTTCACTGTGTGCTGAGTGTGTTTCACTAATTCACGGATTGGGATAAATGCAGACACTAAATTATAACCAAATTAGTATATATACTTACAGGATTGGTTAAGATTGTGTGTATCTGAGATCATGGCTAATCTCATATTTTGTGTTGTGTGTGTGTGTTGGTTGAAATCGGTTAAGAGTGTGTGGGTGTGTGTGTGAGCGAGAGAGAAATTAGAGTATTGGTTTGGTGTGTATAAGGTGGATCTGAAAATTATTGTGTGTGTGCAGTTGTTTGCACTTTTTTGGTAAGTTTGAAGTGTGTGTGTGTGTGTTTTGGATCATAGCGGATGTATGTGGCACATCTGAGAGATGATGTTAAGAGTGTGTGTGTGTGTGTGTGCGCACCCATGGCTGTAGGCTGTTTTTTTGTATGTTTATTCATCACTGATGCATGAAGCCTTCTTTAAGACACACACACACAGAGTCATTACCACTGATGGAGGGAGCTGCTGCCAGTACAAGAAGAGTTCACTTGTGAAAGATCTCTGTCTCTCATGGTCTCTCTCTCTCTTGCTCGCTCTGTGTGTGTGTGTTGAGTGAGCGAGTGATAGAGCACAGGGAGAACAGTCAGCTCCATTACATTCTCTCTCACACACATACACACACACTCAGAAGTGTGTGCCCCTAAGCTGAGGGCTCAGTGTAATAATTGGCACACAGGACTTCAAAAACATTTCTCAAACCACTCTTTCTCTTTTCCTCTCTTCTCTCTCTCTCCATACCTCCTCCTTGCCTGTCTCTCTCTCCTTCATACTTCTCTCTCTTCTTCATACCTCTCTTTCTCTCTCTCCTTCATTCCTCTCTTTCTCTCTCTTCATACTTCTCTCTTCCTCTCTCCTTCATACTTCTCTCTTCCTCTCCTTCATACTTCTCTCTCTCCTTCATGCTTCTCTCTCTTCTTCATACCTCTCTTTCTCTCCTTCATTCCTCTCTTTCTCTCTCTTCATACTTCTCTCTTCCTCTCTCTCCTTCATACTTCTCTCTTTCTCTCTCTATCTCCTTCATACTTCTCTCTTCCTCTCTCTCCTTCATACTTCTCTCTTTCTCTCTCTCTCTCCTTCATACTTCTCTCTTCCTCTTTCTCTCTTCATACTTCTCTTCCTCTCTTTCTCTCACCTCTGTCTTGTTCTCTGCTCCATACCACTGTCTTCCACACCTCCTCTCCCTCTCTCTCGCTCCCTCCTTTCCTCCTTCTCTCTCTCCCTCTTTTCCTCCTTCTCTCTCTCTCCCTCCTTTCCTCCTTCTCTCTCTCTCTCCCTCCTTTCCTCCTTCTCTCTCTCTCCCTCCTTTCCTCCCTCTCTCTCTCCCTCCTCTCCCTCCTTCTCTCTCTCCCTCCTTTCCTCCCTCTCTCGCTCCCTCCTTTCCTCCTCCCTCTCTCTCTCTCTCCCTCTTTTCCTCCCTCTCTCTCTCTCCCTCCTTTCCTCCCTCTCTCTCTCCCTCCTTTTCCTCCTCCTCTCTCTCTCTCTCCCTCCTTTCCTCTCTCTCTCCCTCCTTTCCTCCCTCTCTCTCTTCCTCCTCTCTCTCTCTCTCTCTCTCCCTCCTTTCCTCCTCTCTCTCTCTCCCTCCTTTCCTCCTCCCTCTCTCTCTCTCTCGCCCTCCTTTCCTCCCCTCTCTCTCTCTCTCTCGCCCTCCTTTCCACCCTCCCTCTCTCTCTCCATCCTTTCCTCCCTCTCTCTCTCTCTCTCCCTCCTTTCCTCCTCTCTCTCTCCCTCCTTTCCTCCCTCTCTCTCTCCCTCCTTTCCTCCCTCTCTCTCTCCTTCGGGGCTCAGGACCTCAAACACAATAACTCTCTTTTCACCGCCTAAAACAAAACAAAGCCTTTCTTCTCCTTCTCCTCTCTCTCTTTCTCTCTCTCTCTCTCTTTCTCTCTCTGCCTCCTTCATCCCTTTTTTTGGAGCCTTCTGTGCTGTCCCTGCCGAGAGACATGACCAGAGAGAGAGAGAGAGTGTGTGTGTGTGTGTGTGTGAGTGGGACAGGCGTCTCCTTTGTCCCTGCGTGACCTGGGTGAGAGAGTGTGTGTGTGTGTGTGACCTGGGTGAATGTCAGGACTGTTGTGTTGGTGTCGACCTCGTGACCTTTCCAGTTTGATGATGTCAGCCCAGTTTTGCCCACCCAGGCACCCTGCATGCTGCCAGTGTGTGTGTGTGTGTGTGTGTGTGTGTGTGTGTGTGTGTGTGTGTGTGTGGAAGAGAGAGAGATCCTTGACTTCCTTTGGATGTATTTGACAGAGTTGGTGTGTATGTGTGATGGCTGTATTGGATATTGAGAGAAATGAGCTGTTAAGGTATTTTCAGGTAAGGTGTGGTGACTTTAATTGTGTGTGTGTTGGTGTGTGTGTGCGCATGCTTGCTTGACACCATTATATCAGTTTCAGTTTGTTTCTGAGTGCCTGCCCTTGTACATACACATACACACACACAAGCACACACACATACGCACACGTGGTCACACAAGCAGACACACAAGCAATTTCACATTGACACACACACATACACACACTCTCTTTTCTCACACAATCACACTCTCTCTTCTCTCACACACACAGACACACACTCTCTTCTCACACACACAGACACACTCTCTCTTCTCTTACACACACAGACACACTCTTCTCTCACACACAGACACACTCTCTCTGCTCTCACACACACACACTCTCTTCTCTCACACACACACACATTCTCTCATGGACAATAATCCTGTAATGGGAATCTGTCAGAAGTGATTTGGGATAATTACCTGAAGACGAGATGTTTGTACTCACACACACACACTCACTCACTCAATTTCTCTCTCTCTCACCATGACACACACACTCACATTCACGCATGCTGTTCTGGAGTTTGTGTGTGTGTGTCATAGTGAGTTTCCCAAAGCAGAGGCTCATGGGTAATTGCCTGCGTTCCTCTTTTAGGTCCTATCTTCTTCTCCACACCTCTCCCCTCCACACGCTGTCAATCAAACTGCCTATCGCCTTGGTGACAAGAATCGACCTGTCCTCTAACTGGGGTTCCTGACGCTCTGAGAATACAAACACACACACACACACACACACACACACACATCATTACTTTGAATCACAGTCATGTATCCAATGGTCCTTGTAACTGTCTTCACTCTGAAAAACACACACAAGGTTACCAAAAAAAAGGTTTCGACAGATATAGACAGACATCTTATGTGTGTGTGTATGTGTGTGTATGTGTTAGTGTCTCGTCTAAACTGTGTGTATGTGTTTGTGTGTCCTCCCTCTGAACTGTGTGTGAGTGTGTGTGTCTTTGTGTCTCCGTGGTATCCAGTGTTTGCCCTGTCCTTAGCTCAACTCTCTATTTATAGCCTGTCTTCTCTCTCTGTCTTTCTCTCTCTCTCCCTCTCTCTCTTTCTCTCTCTGCTTCTCTCTCTCTCTCTCTCTCTCCCTCGTTTACTGGAAGGAGAGGATGGTGGGAGGGGGAGGAATGCTGGAGAGAGAAGAGGAGCCATTGAACGAGGGATTGCCCTTTTCTCTACCTCTCTATCTCTCCCTCTCTGCAGTCTCTCCATCTCTCTATCTCTCCCTCTCTGCAGTCTCTCCATCTCTGCATTGTTTTGACTGGGAGACGTCAGGGAAAGGCTGGAATCTGGAGAGAGGGGGAGGGAGGGAGAGAGCGAGGAAGAGAGGGAGAGAGAGAGAGAGAGGGAGGGAGAGTATGAGGAAGGCCCTTTGTTTGTTTCCCTCCTGTGTGTCCTGGTGAAAAGGGCAAACTGGGGAGAAATGAGGTGACAGAGGAGGAGTGTGCTCTCTCTCTCTCTCTCTCTCTCTCTTCCTCTCCCTCTCCCTCTCTCTCAAATTCAAATTTAAGTTGCTTTATTGGCATGACAAATGAAAACTTGTATTGCCAAAGCAATTGGTACATGTTAAAGGTAAGACATAACAACAACTAGATGTACCGCAGAGCGGTACAAAATATGACCGCCGCCCAGTCCAGCACATTTTTTCCACAAAAAAAAATCACGCTGAAAGGCCTATATGATTCTAACTGTCTCACTAAATTGCATTATCCACACTCAATTCTCACTGGTATCTGCTAGACAACAAGTACCAAAACATGATTAGTTCATAGATTTCACATGTAAAAATTCATTTTATACATCCCCACCTCCATCTTGCCTGTTCATAATTCTGGAGAAATTCTTGATTGTTTGTGTTATGTTTTATGTTATGTGTGTGTGTGTGTGTGTGTGTGTGTGTGTTTGCTTGTGTGTGTGCCTGCCTGTGATGTGCCTGTGCATGCAAGCGTACATATGTCTACTGTGTGAGTATGTGTCATCACGTATGATTACTGTGAATGTATGTGTGTGTGTGTGTATCTGTTTGTGCACATGTGTGCACATGAAATGGGTTAACATGACCCTGGAGGCAAACATCAATGAAAAAAAATGGTCATCCTAGGCCCTACAGTTCTCAAGATATTCACAGAGAACTGTGTCTGCCCTACCCTCCTTTCGGGGGGTCCAGTCCAGCGGGGGGGCTACAGATCAAAGCGAAAAAATGGCCCGGTTCCATGCTATCCATGTGGGGGGTACATGCCCACCAAGTTTTGTGTACCCGGGTCTTTCAGTGTCCCAGGAATCCTTGTTGGTGTACATCATTAAATGTACACATAAATTATTTTATTGTAAGGCCCCCATGAACGAAAGTACACAAAACTTGGCATGCATTCGGGAGGGTGTCATAATGATCCTACACTTTTAATTTTGTGCAGTTTTGACCTTGTCAGCCAGAGATATTGTGATGAAAACACCTAATTTTTTTGCTTTTTCATTTTTTTAACTAGGTGGCGCTATACATGAAATAAGTGGTAATGGGATGGGTTGACATGCCCCTTAAGACCAACATACATAAAAAAGGTGGACCTCCCTAGGCCCTACGGTTCTAGATATTCACAGAAAACTGTCTCCCGCCACCTACAGGCCAGTTGGTGTATAGTAACATAAATTAATTTATTGTGTGGCCCCCCATGAACGGAATTCCACAAAACTTGGCGTGCATACAGAGGGTGTCATAATGATCCTACACTTCCAATTTCGTGCAGTTTTGACTATGTTAGGTCACAGATACCTTCAATTACAACACCTCATTTTTTTTTTTTTTTGTGTTTAACTAGGTGGCTATACATGAAATGAGTGGTTATGGAATGGGTTGACATGGCCCCTTGAGATCAACATAGGAAAAAAAAGATGGTCCTCCTAAACCCTACGGTTTTTCGAGATATTCACAGAAAACTGTGTGCCTTACCCTCCTTTCGGGGGGTCCAGTCCAGCAGGGGGGCTACAGATCAAAACGAAAAACGATGGTTCCATGCTATCCATGTGGGGTTACATGCCCACCAAGTTTCGTGCACCCGGTCTTTCAGTGTCCGGGAATCGTTGACGGAAATTTGGGCATCTTTAAAAAAAAAAAAAAAATCTGACTAAACCTATATGACCGCCGCTTCGCTGCGTGGCGGTCATAATAATTACAGAGACAAAAGATATACACATACTTTAAACTGATACACATTTGTATAAACATACTACTTCACTGAGATTTGTGAACAATAGTACTTAGTTTTACATCGGTTCATTGAATAGTATTACTGAGAGTTCATTGAGAGCAGTATGGTGCCTGCCTGCATGTGAATGTGGTTTTACTGGCTCGTTTGCACATGTGCGTGTGTGTGTGTGTGTGTGTACCACTTACTGTCCCTCAGCTGGTGGCAGGTGAACACATATTGTGCAGCTATGAGACAGCTGTCCTTTTTCTCTCCTAGCAAGTATGGTAGTTTATTTAGGTTTGTTAAAGAACTAAATCCAGGGTGTTTCTCATCAAGTTTTGGGAAGTAGAGATCACAAACTGACTGAAATGACTTGCACTCGGTCAGAAAGTGTAGCTCTGTCTCGACAACATTGTCTCTGCACTGCTGGCATAGGTGTTCATTACTTGGGAGCCATGTTTTTTTGTGTCTCTCGGTTTCAATGGCTAATCTCTCTCTATTTCTCTCACTCTTTCTCTTTCTCTCTCTCTCTCTCTCTCTCTCTCTCTCTCTCTCTCTCTCTATCTCTCTCATGTGTGGTCCTAACTTGCCTTTGCAGTTGGCCGTATATGTGTCTGTGAGTCTGTTTTAGTGTGTGTGTGTGTGTGTGTATGTGTATAGACACACACACACACACACACAGCCCAACCCAGCTGAAGCCCTGGCACATACACACACACACACTCAGACACACAAACACACACAGACAGACAGACAGACACACACACACACACACACACACACACACACACACACACACACACACAGAGACAGACAGACAGACAGACAGACAGACAGACAGACACACACACACACACACACACAGACAGACAGACAGACAGACAGAGACAGACAGACAGACACACACACTCAGACAGACACACACACCTCCCCAGCCCTCTGCTCTGTCTCTGCATCTGATAGGAACACGTGTCATAAGAGCACCAACTCTCCAAACCCACACACACACACACACGACCCGAGCCAGCTGAAGCCCAGGCAGACACACACACACCCGACCCAGCTGAAACCCAGGCACACACACACACACACACCCGACCCAGCTGAAGCCCAGGCACACACACACACACACACACACCGACCCAGCTGAAGCCCAGGCTACTGGGCCCCACACACACACACACACCCGACCCAGCTGAAGCCCAGGCACACACACACACACACACACACACACACACACACACACACCTCACTCTCTCTCTCTGTGGTTCCGGGGCCCTCCCCACAGTCACAGACTGGACCCAGGAGACCAGGAGGGCCTCTCTCCAGAATGGCCTGTTGTGCGGCTCAGCACGGGCTGGAGGACACCACTGGAGCTCACACACACATGCACAAACGCACACACATGCGCACGCACACACATGCACACATGCACAGAGAGAGAGAGAGAGAGATTATACAATTTGGATTAAAAAAATTAAGAAAAAAAAAATAAATTGTTGTTGCTGTCATAGTAAACTAGCTGCACAGTACCTGTTAACCTGTCATAGAAAAGTGAGAGACCCTTCACATTGTGACATACTTTATTTACTATCAATTATTCGCCATGACAACTCATCACTTAACTCTATACTGTAGACATAGTTGTTCTCGTTAGATATTAATTTTTAATTTTTGTTTTCTTCTTTTCTCTTTTTTTAAACAGATATTATGATTGTGTGGTTATATGTTTGATATTGTATCTGATTGTGTGGTTATATGTTTGATATTGTATCTGTTTGTGTGGTTATATGTTTGATATTGTATCTGTTTGTGTGGTTATATGTTTGATATTGTATCTGATTGTGTTGTTATATGTTTGATATTGTATCTGATTGTGTTGTTATATGTTTGATATTGTATCTGTTTGTGTGGTTATATGATTGTATCTGTTTGTGTGGTTATATGTTGATATTATCTGTTTGTGTGGTTATATCTGTATTGTATTGTGTGGTTATATGTTTGATATCTGTTTTGGTATATCTGATATTTTATCTGTTTGTGTGGTTATATGTTTGATATTGTATCTGATTGTGTTGTTATATGTTTGATATTGTATCTGATTGTGTGGTTATATGTTTGCTTTGGTTACACTGCTGCACTAATTAATGCCAGTAAAGCTTGCAATTGAAATTGAGAGGGAGAGTTTGGAAGAGTTAAAGAGAGAAAGAGAGAGAGAGAGTGGAAGAGAGAGACAGAGGGAGAGAGTTAAAGAGAGAGAGAGTGGGGAGGGGAGAGAGTTAAAGAGAGGGAGAGCGTTAGAGATAGAGAGAGTTAGGGAGAGGAAGAGGGGGAGTGGAAGAGAGTTAAAGAGAGAGAGAGAGAGATGATGGATGGGCGTTCCAGAGGGTGAGGGGTGTGGCTGGGTATAAACCTCTGGTTGCCGTGGTGCTGTGTGGATGCCCTCTGGTTGCCGTGGTGCTGTGTGGATGCTCTCTCTGTTGTCGCGGGTGCCGTCGCGATGATGCCCTCTGTGGATGCCCTCTGGTTGCCGTGGTGCTGTGTGGATGCCCTCTGGTTGCCGTGGTGCTGTGTGGATGCCCTCTGGTTGCCGTGGTGCTGTGTGGATGCCCTCTGGTTGCCGTGGTGCTGTGTGGATGCCCTCTGGTTGCCGTGGTGCTGTGTGGATGCTCTCTGGTTGCCGTGGTGCTGTGTGGATGCCCTCTGGTTGCCGTGGTGCTGTGTGGATGCCCTCTGGTTGCCGTGGTGCTGTGTGGATGCCCTCTGGTTGCCGTGGTGCTGTGTGGATGCCCTCTGGTTGCCGTGGTGCTGTGTGGATGCCCTCTGGTTGCCGTGGTGCTGTGTGGATGCTCTCTGGTTGCCGTGGTGCTGTGTGGATGCTCTCTGGTTGCCGTGGTGCTGTGTGGATGCCCTCTGGTTGCCGTGGTGCTGTGTGGATGCCCTCTGGTTGCCGTGGTGCTGTGTGGATGCTCTCTGGTTGCCGTGGTGCTGTGTGGATGCCCTCTGGTTGCCGTGGTGCTGTGTGGATGCCCTCTGGTTGCCGTGGTGCTGTGTGGATGCTCTCTGGTTGCCGTGGTGCCGTGCGGATGCCCTCTGTCCTCTCCACACCTCCCTCCGTCCACATCTCTCCATCCGTGTGTTGCTCCATCTACTCGCTCTCTCGTTCTCTCGGCCGCCGTGGAAGAGCACAATGATCTCCCTGCTGACCCTTGCGTCTGTTGTCCTCCTGGCCTCAGGTAAGACACACACACACACCTCTCTTTCCTGCCCTCTCCTGCTCACGTGCTCACACACTCACTCATTCTCATTCTAATTAATTCACTGAATCACTTCACTCACTCACTTGCTCATTAATTCAGTCAGTCAGGCACACAGCCATTCATTCATTCATTTATCTTCACTCACTGACTCACTGACTCACTCATTCAGGCAGACTTTACTTTAGGTTTACTTTACGTCACTCACTCACTCACGCATAAGTGTTCTCTCTCTCACACACTAAGAGACCCAGTGCACACTGTGTAAAGGATCAGTAATCATATAGTGATTGATAATTTCTGTAGTTCATGTGCAGTTCATGTGTAGTTCATGTGCAGTTGTTTTTGTCTGTGACCTTTTCGAGTGGCTGAAGAGGCCAGCCGTTGTGACTGAATGGTTGAATGGTCATTCTTTTGGGTCTTACGCCTCTGCTGAACCAGCTGTTCTCTCTCTGGATGATACACACACACACACACACACACTCACCACAGAGGCACTTGACTCAGCAAAGACACTCACACACACACACATGGCACCAAACCCACACACACACACACACATGCCACCACCACCAAACCCAAACAAACACACACACTCACACACACACACACACACACACACACACACACACACAAACAAATACACTCCAGCAGCACCTTCGCAGTGTGAGTGGGCTTGATTGGAGTTGATGTGTGTCTGGTTGAATGCTCTTACTTATGTAGACTGAAGTCCTGCCTTCTGCTGAGGGAGACATTGTGTGTGTGTGTGTGTGTGTATGTGTGTGTCTGAGAGTGTGTTTGTCCGTGAGTGTGTGTGTGTGTGTGTTTCCTTGTGCCAGGACAGTGTCATGTTGAGAGCCAGAGGCTGACACGGAGACAAAGTGTGTTCTGTGGGTATCACAAGATGAGGTCATACAGGCCGGCCAACTGCACAATGCGCAAAACATCTGGCCCTGATGCAGCCCTGACACCACCCTGAATGTTTCTCTTATACGGCTCTTATCCGGCTCTGGTACGGCATTAGATGGCCCACACCTTGCCTATGAGGTTAATATGAGTGATCCAGTTTCACACTGAGGTTAATATGAGTGATCCTGTTTAACACTGAGGTTAATATGAGTGATCCTGTTTAACACTGAGGCCAACCTGAGACTGATCCAGTTTAACACTGAGGTTAATATGAGACTGATCCAGTTTAAAACTGAGGTTAATATGAGACTGATCCTGTTTTAAAAAACCCTTAAAGGAGTATCGTCTCACCAGTTGGTGGGAATGTTGGGAAATGAACGTTCTAAAGAATATCTGGGTTCATTGAATTCAACATAGAATTTTAGAACTGTCAATTGTTCGAGCCCCGACCAGTGGGCCGCGGCTGAAGTGCCCTTGAGCAAGGCACCTAACCCCCTCACTGCTCCCCGGCGCCCGCCCGTTGTAGCAGGCAGCTCACTGGCGGGGATTAGTGTGTGCTTCACCTCACTGTGTGTTCACTGTGTGCTGTTTGTGTTTCACTAATTCACCGATTGGGTTAAATGCAGAGACCAAATTTCCCTCACGGGATCAAAAAAGTATATATACTACTATACTATACTATACTATACTGTACTACTACTATACTATATATACTACTATACTATACTATACTAATTGTTGCGGAACGGAATCTTATGTTAGAATGTTCAAAAACCTACACCTTTAAGGGTTAACACTGAGGTTAATATGAGACTGATCCAGTTTAACACTGAGGTTAATAAGAGACTTGCTATGGCTTGGGTGTTGAGTTTAACATTGAGGTTAATATGAGACTTGCTATGGCTTGGGTGTTGAGTTTAACACTGAGGTTAATATGAGACTTGCTATAGCTTGGGTGTCGAGTTCAACACTGAGGTTAATATGAGACTTGCTATGGCTTGGGTGTTGAGTTTAACACTGAGGTTAATATGAGACTTGCTATGGCTTTATATTTGATCATTTTTCCTAGATGCAACTGAGATTGTGATTGTGTGGGAGTTGTAGTTCATAGAGAGCTGTGTGACGGCAGTTGTAGTTCATAGAGAGCTGCGCTGCGTGGGAGTTGTAGTTCATAGAGAGCTGCGTGGGAGTTGTAGTTCATAGAGAGCTGCGCTGCGTGGGAGTTGTAGTTCATAGAGAGCTGGTGGGAGTTGTAGTTCATAGAGAGCTGCGTGGGAGTTGTAGTTCATAGAGAGCTGCGTGATGGCAGTTGTAGTTCATAGAGAGCTGCATGGGAGTTGTAGTTCATAGAGAGCTGCGTGATGGCAGTTGTAGTTCATAGAGAGCTGCGTGGGAGTTGTAGTTCATAGAGAGCTGCGCTGCGTGCAAATTGTAGTTCATAGAGAGCTTTGAGCTCTATTACTACAGCATGTTGCACACACACACACACACACACACACACACAGTGCTGTTTGTGTCACAAAGGGAATGATGAGAGAGTGGCTCTGACACTCTAGGTAGGTGTGTGATGGCAGTTGTAGTTCATAGAGAGCTGTGTGATGGCAGTTGTAGTTCATAGAGAGCTGTGTGATGGCAGTTGTAGTTC
>NC_063207.1:2139338-2169338 GCF_017589495.1 Alosa alosa | reverse complement strand
CCACCCCTCACAGTCTGCTAAAGAACCCAAAGAACCTAAAGAACACTCAACATTCCTACAGCTGCCCAAACTCAGTCTGCAGAACCTAAAGAACACTCAACATTCCTACAGCTGCCCAAACTCAGTCTGCAGAACCATTTCTACAGCAGCCAAAACTCAGTCTTCAGAACCTAAAGAACACTCACCATTCCTTCAGCTGCCCACACACAGTCTGCAGAACCTAAAGAACATTCACCATTCCTACAGCTGCACAAACTCAGTCTGCAGAACCTAAAGAACATTCTCCATTCCTACAGCTGCAAAAACTCAGTCTACAGAACCTCAAGAACCTAAAGAACATTCACCATTTCTACAGCTGCCCACACACAGTCTGCAGAACCTAAAGAACCTAAAGAACATTCACCATTCCCACAGCTGCCCACACACAGTCTGCAGAACCTAAAGAACCTAAATAACATTTACCATTCCCACAGCTGCCCAAACGCAGTCTGCAGAACCTAAAGAACCTAAATAACATTTACCATTTCTACAGCAGCCCAAACTCAATTCACGCTGTTGTGTGGAAGCAGCAGACTCCAGTCCATACATCTATGCAGTACCCACGGAACCCACAGAGCACAGTAGAACCACTGCTTTCAAGATAGTACAATAGAACTGTAAAATAGAACAATTGAATGGACAGCTTTCAGTAGAACGCAAACCTGACACTGACATGTACAACAAGGGAACCCAACCAAGCTCAGTAGTCCTCCAAGACCCATCAAAGAACTGACACCAAACTGAGTCTCAATAGGGCTCCAAGAGTCTACTAGAACCAACCCTTCAGTAGTGCCCCAAGACTCCTCTAGAACCCTTGAGTAGAACCATGAGGTACCCATACCCTCGAGATCCCTTTAGAACCTAGAACCTTCTGTAGTGCTCCAAAATTCATCAGAACCATTGAGTAGAACAGATATTCCTCTACAACTCATGTAGAACAGAAATTGTTTCAGAACTGCTGAGTGCCAGGATTTGTGCTCTAGAACCAAGTGCTATAGAAAATGTGCTCTAGAATGGTTGCCTATATAAATGTGCTCTAGAACGGTGAGCAAGCAGTAGAAATGTGCTCTTAGAATTATAGAAATATGCTCTAGAGTGGGTGAGTGCTATAGAAATGTGCTCTTAGAATGGTGAGTGCTATAAATGTGCTCTAGAATTATAGAAATATGCTCTAGGAGTGGGTGGAGTGCTATAGAAATGTGTCTAGAATGGGTGAGTGCTAGAAATGTGCTCTAAATTGTAGAAAAATGCTCTAGAGTGGGTGAGTGCTATAGAAATGTGCTCTAGAATTGTAGAAATATGCTCTAGAGTGGGTGAGTGCTATAGAAATGTGCTCTAGAATTGTAGAAATATGCTCTAGAGTGGGTGAGTGCTATAGAAATGTGCTCTAGAATTATAGAAATATGCTCTAGAGCGGTTGGAGTGCTATAGATTTGTGCTCTAGAGCAGTTGAGAGTGCTAGAAATGTGCTCTAGAATGGTTGAGTTCTATATAAATGTGCTCTAGAATGTGCTCTAGAGCGGTTGAGTGCTATAGAAATGTGCTCTAGAATTGTAGAAATATGCTCTAGAGTGGGTGAGTGCTATAGAAATGTGCTCTAGAACGGGTGAGTGCTATAGAAATGTGCTCTAGAATGGTTGAGTTCTATATAAATGTGCTCTAGAATTATAGAAATATGCTCTAGAGTGGGTGAGTGCTATAGAAATGTGCTCTAGAATGGTTGAGTTCTATATAAATGTGCTCTAGAATGGGTGAGTGCTATGAAATGTGCTCTAGAATGGTTGAGTTCTATATAAATGTGCTCTAGAATTATAGAAATATGCTCTAGAGTGGGTGAGTGCTATAGAAATGTGCTCTAGAATTATAGAAATATGCTCTAGAGTGGGTGAGTGCTATGAAATGTGCTCTAGAATGGGTGAGTGCTATAGAAATGTGCTCTAGAATTGTAGAAATATGCTCTAGAGTGGGTGAGTGCTATGAAATGTGCTCTAGAATGGTTGAGTTCTATATAAATGTGCTCTAGAATGGTTGAGTTCTATATAAATGTGCTCTAGAATGGTTGAGTTCTATATAAATGTGCTCTAGAATTGTAGAAATATGCTCTAGAGTGGGTGAGTGCTATGAAATGTGCTCTAGAATGGTTGAGTTCTATATAAATGTGCTCTAGAATTGTAGAAATATGCTCTAGAGTGGGTGAGTGCTATGAAATGTGCTCTAGAATTATAGAAATATGCTCTAGAGTGGGTGAGTGCTATGAAATGTGCTCTAGAATGGTTGAGTTCTATATAAATGTGCTCTAGAATTGTAGAAATATGCTCTAGAGTGGGTGAGTGCTATGAAATGTGCTCTAGAACGGGTGAGTGCTATAGAAATGTGCTC
Source organism: Alosa alosa (assembly GCF_017589495.1). NCBI lineage: Eukaryota > Metazoa > Chordata > Actinopteri > Clupeiformes > Clupeidae > Alosa > Alosa alosa. The sequence continues at coordinate 2,166,920 of NC_063207.1, read as the reverse complement.
TAGAATTATAGAAATATGCTCTAGAGTGGGTGAGTGCTATAGAAATTTGCTCTAGAACGGTTGAGTGCTATAGAATTGTGCTCTAGAACGGTTGAGTGCTATAGAAATGTGCTCTAGAATGGTTGAGTTCTATATAAATGTGCTCTAAGGCGGTGAGTGCTATAGAAATGCTCTAGAATTATAGAAATATGCTCTCTAGAGTGGGTGGAGTGCTATAGAAATGTGCTCTAGAATGGGTGAGTGCTATAGAAATGTGCTCTAGAATTATAGAAATATGCTCTAGAGTGGGTGAGTGCTATAGAAATGTGCTCTAGAATGGGTGAGTGCTATAGAAATGTGCTCTAGAATTATAGAAATATGCTCTAGAGTGGGTGAGTGCTATAGAAATGTGCTCTAGAATTGTAGAAATATGCTCTAGAGTGGGGGAGCGTAACAGAGATTCCTCTAACTGGCTCTGCAGCCACATGAGAGAAATCAGGCAAGGAGAGAAAACAGAGGAGAGAGAAAGAACGAGCAGGAGAGAGAAAAGCAGACCTACTGTGACTGACAGCCCTCTTTGTTCATCTGTCTGAAAGCCCCCTTCACCACAAGACTCACACACACACACACACACACAGCACACTGCTCACCCTTCAGCCGCGAACTCAATCTGCTCTCTCTCTCTCTCCCTTTCTCTCTCTCTCTCTCTCTCTCCAGAGCAGTCAATCTTCTTCTGTTTCCCAGCCCATTGCTCTGTCACTCAGATCTTCTCTGCACTGATGTCTTCCTTTTTCTGACAACACACACACACACACACACACACACACACACACACCTCTGTTTTCCACTCTTTCTCTCTCACACCCACATCTGAACCTATACGTTCTGCTTGAATACACACACACATTCCACCTCTCAATTCAACACATACACACACATACACACACACACACACATGTACAAAGACAACCCTTGCTTATGTCTCCTTCTTTTGTTATTGATGGCAAAATGCTTTTGGGAATATCATACTAACTGCCTGTATCCTCTTTTTCTCTCTTTCTCTCTCTCTCTCTCTTTCTCCTCTGTCTCTCCTCTTCTCTCTCTTTCTCTTCTGTAGATTTTCTGAGTGTTTGTTTCCTGGTGTCTGCTGCCTGTCTATCACCTGCCTCCCGTCCAATAACATGCCCACACCACCATGCAAGCCCCTCCCACATCAACACATCACTTCCTCCCACGCCCACACAGCCATGCAAACTCCTCCCACATGTTCACTGGTGCTATTTTATCACTTCCTCCCATGCCCACATCAGCCTGCCCCTCCACACACACACACACACACACACACACACACACACACACATACACACACTGACAGTGATCCATGTCACTGCTGCAACCTTCTCTGGTGGAAATCTGACCCCAGGGTTCAGCAGTCAGTCCTGGGCCTGAAACATCAGCTGTAACTAACACACACACACACACACACACACACACACACACACACACACACACACACACACACACACACACTGCCCTCAGCTGCTGAGGGAGCTCATCTCTGCTGTGAGAAAAAGAGACAGGCTGAGAGAGAGTGGGAAAGAGAGGGAGAGAGAGAGGGTGGCAGGGGAGAGAGGGAGGGAGAGAGAGGGAGGCAGGGAGAGAGAGAGGGAGGGAGAGAGAGAGAGAGGGAGAGAGAGAGTGAGATGGAAAAAGAGAGAGGAAGAAAAAGAGAAGAGAGAGAATATTGTAGGACCCATCAGAGTGTCTTACTGCAGAGAAACAGCTGTAGCCTGACAGAGCAAAGAGATTCAGTGTGTGTGTGTGTGTGTGTGTGTGTGTGTTAGAGTCTGTGTGTGTGTGTGTGTGTGTGTGTGTGTGTGTGTTAGAGTGTGTGTGTGTGTTAGAGTGTGTGTGTGTGTGTGTGTTAGAGTGTGTGTGTGTGTTAGAGTGTGTGTGCGGCTTTGAGTCTGACTGCAGTGACTGAGCCCCTCAGAATGACGTCAATACTGCCAGCAGTGCCCATCGTCACACACACACACACACACAAACACATGTGCATACACACACACACACACAGACAGGTGAGCAGCAGGTTTGATGGTACTGTCTGGTCACTCGCAGCGCAACGTCGCCTCACAGATGAGAGATGACCTTAGCTTTCCTTCATATCTCTCTCTCTCTGTCTCTCTCTCTGCCTTCTGTCCTCCTCAGATTCTGTCGTTCAGACTCCCTCCCCCTGTTTTTCTGTCTTTGGAATTCAAACTCTGTCCTTCTCCTGTCCTCCCCTGACGTGTGATGTCACTTGTCATGCCCCCCTCTCTCCCTCTCTCCTCTCTCTCTCTTCCTCCCTCTCTCTCTCTCCCTCTCTCTCTCTCCCTCTCTCTTTCTCTGGTTCTCTCTCTCCCTCTCTCCTCTATCCACTCTGCTGGTGAAGAAAGTGTGCTCACTCTCTAGCGCCCCCTGTTGTTCATATTCAAATAAACAACAACATCTCTGGGTGGGACTCTCCTTCTACCCCGTTGCCACGACAACAGACCCTCCTCCAAACCCAGGCCCCCCGTCTAATGTATTTAGCTCTCTGTCCAAGGAGACCTCTGTGTGTTTACTCTGTGTGTGTGTGTGTGTGTGTGTGTGTGTGTGTGTGTGTGTTGAAGACGTGGATAGAATATCAGTGTGTTCTATAAAAGATGGTAGGAGGTCCAGTGTGTGTGTGTGTGTGTGTGTGTGTGTGTGTGTGTGTGTGTGGTCAGATTAGGCCTGACCCGGCGGGCCTCTGGAGTCCTGCTAAGGCGTGGGGATGTTACTGCACCGCAGACTGTCTGTCTGAGCAGGAGGTCGCCCCCTGCTGGCCTGGCTGACTCACGGACACTGCTCTCCATTCCCAGCATGCCCCAGCCACAGGAAGTGATATTATCGGGGCATTGCAGGTCCCAGGAAATGATGTCACTGGGCATCAAGTAACCCACTGGGACTACAGGAAGTGACATAAGTATATTTCTTTAGGCAAGAGAATGGATGAGAGCATGTGGCATATGTGTCAACTAGACAGCACAGCTGCCCCATCAACCAAATTCAGAGTAGAATGCAGCACCCTGGTTGCTCATGGGAAGTGTAGTCCCTTAAGGCCAGTCCGGTCCATCCATGATCAGCACCCTTGGTGCTTATGGGAAGTGTAGTCCCTTGAGGCCAGTCCGGTCCATCCATGATCAGCACCCTTGGTGCTTATGGGAAGTGTAGTCCCTTGAGGCCAGTCCGGTCCATCCATGATCAACCAACCAATAGGGAGCCACCTCCTCTAAACCTGTCTCTGTAGTATGGATTGTATTGTGATGTATTGTATTGTATTGGTATTGTACTGTATGGTATTGTATTTTATTGTATTGTATGGTATTGTACACCCTCTCTGGGTGCGGTTTGGCTTTTTGACCCTCTTCCCCACCACTACTGGTTCTTCTCTCACACTCTCTGACTTGTTTTTGTACGTTTCTTTGCGGCTAACCAGACACACTGACCATAATCCTGCCCTATTGTCCAGTGGGTTGTACGATAAAGAGAACAAACGACTCGTAGTTATTAAAAATAAAAAATAAAACCAACAACAAACCAATGAGTGGCCTATTTATCAGTGTGTGTGTGTATGTGCGCTTTATGAAAGTCGGTGCGTTATTTTCTAATATTTCCACTTGTATGTGTATGGCTGTGCATGTTTTCTTATGTACATGTTAGAAGGTGTCTGCATATCTGTGTGTGTGAGAGAGTGTGTGAGAGAGAGAGAAGAGGAGAGAGAGGAAAGAGAGAGAGCATTAAGTGAATTTTTGTTACTTTATTTGTTCTCTGCATTTAACCCATCCGGGATAGTGTACACACACACACACACACACACACACACACATTAGGAGCAGTGAGCTGATCAGAAGCACACACACACACACACACCAGGAGCAGTGGGCCACCCTTGATCAGGCCAATGATATTAGCGCCAAGTTGCTGTGATAGACGGTTCGCCTGGCATTTTCTCAAGAATGCAAGGCTCTTGACCTCGACCTTTGACCACCAAATTCAAATATTTGTTGTCTGTGAGTCAAAGTGAATATTTGTATCACATATGAAATTATGTCAGGAATTTTTTGAGGTTTATTCACCACAAAGGGATGTACATAAGGTCACAGTGACCTTTGGCAACCAAAATCTTACAAGTTATCATTTGAGTCCAAGTGACTGTTTCTAGCCCTGAGATATGTTGGAGACATCACATTTGCAAATACTGGTCCTAACTCCCCCTGGGTTTCAAATTCTTTTTTTTTGTAGGTGGACCCTTCAAACTGGCCGAGTTTCATCAAAATCGGTGATGTAGCATGTATCACCCCCACCTGGTCCTCTCATGGACACACTCTTAACATGTGTGTATGTGAGTGTATTACAGTTTTTTACGATTGTTTACACACTAAAATACAATTTTCCACACAATTTGCAAAATTCTACTCCAAGGAGCAAAACACCACAGATTTGAACAACATTACACGCAATGTCTGCTTCACCCTTTTTGCAAGACATTACACACAGTTATTTGTAAAACTCTACACACATTTTCACACCTAAGGAGGGCATTACACTGACAGACTTTGGAAAGATTTGCAAAGATTTGGAAAAGATTTTTGAAAGACTCAGACCCTCTCACATCTAAAGACAAGTAGTAGAGTTTTAAGTCACAGACTATGATTTTGCAACGACTAGGGATCTTGCAGGGTCACTATTTACAAGACTGCAACTAGATTCCTTTAAATTAAACTCAAAGTCGTATTTTAGTGTTTTTGCAGAATTGTTTCATGCATTGACATCCCTAACCGATATAGAGTTGTTCTGTGCGTGGAAGAGCCGACTAAATATGTAGAAGAAATGACAAATATTATAAGAATAACAAATAATCATATAGGCTACAGCTGTCGCCTACTTTGCCCCTTCCTAGTGTTAATTTTCAGGCCAGAGGAGACGAGAGGAAATATGTTAAGTCAACAACCTTTTTTTTTTCATGACTAAGGCGAGGCGATCCGAGGCGGCAGTAATGTCCTGAAACACTGACTAAGACTATCTTAAGATGCATTATTTTGACGAAAAAAGACGAGACTAAAATGTTTTGCATGAAATAAAAACTAAGATAAAATCTCTCTTCATTTTCATCTACAAAATGAGAAGACAGAATATCTAGCTGTTTACGTTTTCAAAATATTCGAATGAGTTCATGCGCAACAGCTTTCCTGTAGGCTAGTCTCACGTGCTGTTGCTGCAACCCTGTGGCTGCAACCTAAACTACATGGAACAAGAACAATGGAGATTTCTGCCAGAGTTAGCAACCTAAGCTTTATGCCACAATGCTACATACCCAGAAGTTGAAGCTTCTCTCATACAAATTAACATCCCCCAGAATGTCCATACGAAAATGTTCATCATGTAATGTCAACTATTTAACTAGTTAGACTGATGATGCAAAGTTTGCTAGCAAGTAAGCTAATATGGAAAGTTAAGCTAGCAAGTTAGCTATGGCTAAGATGGAGAGTCTGTTTGGGGAATGTGTTGTGTTTTAAGCATATCGCCATCTAGCGAGGCGGAGTAAAACATTAATACTTTGGTCTCGACAGTGTTTCTCAAACTTTTTTCAGTTTCAGGACCACTTAACTAACCCTAGCTAAAAAAAAAAAAAAAAAAGATTAGACCTACTTCAACAGTAGCCTATAATTAGTCTACACAATAGGCCTACTCACTGAACCACCTTGCTTATTGTCTTTGCACTTTGCTTATTGTGTGGATTCATACTGTATGATTTAAACTGGCATATCTTACATAGACAGTGTTGCAGAACTGTTTTTACATACAAGTTGGTTCAATATTGCAAACAACTCATCTATATCATATTTTACCACGCCTGCTCAAGGACTACTTGGGATAACTTATGGACCACCAGTGATCCCCGGACCACACTTTGAGAAACACTGGTCTACGAATATGACAGTGGTCCAGTCAAATATTTTACTGTCTATGGTCAATCCCAGCCGAGCTACTGTAGCTCGACTTACCTGTGCATGTAAACATACTGACTGACAAAAATCAGAATGAGTAATTATAACAGACGAGTAGCCCTGTGGACACATAATATTGTTGGAAAATTGAGATGTGTGAAACACTATTTGACTCAAATGGTAATCAGAAATAATTTGTTATAAAAAAAAAAGACTAAAATGTGTTGACTACAACTGACTAAGACTAAGATACCTTTAGTTTTCTTTTGACTAAAACTAGACTAAAATGATGAGAGTTTTAGTCGACTAAAACTTCACTAACAAAAATGATATTTGAATGACTAAATATGACAAAGACTAAAAGGACATTTAGTCACAAGACTAAGACTAAGACTAAATTAAAAATAGGTGACAAAATTAACACTACCCCTTCCTGTTTGGTGTTGGACAGAAGTCACTATTGTTTTTTATTGTTCACGTCACTATTTGCATGAGCCACTACTAGAAAGACTTGCGATAATATCAAACATGTTTGATATTGTTGTAACGGCAAAACTAGAAATAGACTGACTCCGACTGACTTAAAACCGCTAATATTGGCACCTTACACTTAACCATCTAGTTGACGGAGCGCCGCGATTCCAGTACAACTCCCATGATTTCTGTCCGACTTTGGAAATGTAGTCGCCGACTGTGAAAACAGACCAAAATCGTACAATGTAAGGCAGCCATTAGGCACAGATAAGGATTGTGAGGTTACTTCCTTGTCATTACAAAGCCCCGGATTGCCAATGGCCACACTAATGAACGAATTGGATAAGCACATCCAACAGGTGTGGAAGCACACATGTGCTGATTTGAAAATGCAGCACTCAGGTGTGCTATAAAAAGCAGCAGTTGAGTTCACTTGTCTTCAACACAAATGGAATGAGCTAGAAGAAGAAGAAGAAGAAGAATGAGAATGAGAATGAGAATGAGAGGGGGAGATGAAGGAGGTAGAGGAAGAGGTAGAGAAGGATTTGGAGTTGATAGAACCTGAACAAAGAAGACGAAGACCAAATTTGACTCAAGATTTCCATGCAACACTTATTGACCATGTTGTCACTGATGGGAGCTGGACAAAGAGTTCAACCAAATCTCAGCAGAAATACTGTTGCGTCACGAATGCGGACATTTCATCGAGAAAACAGGTAAGCTAACCACACAGTCCATTGAAACTGAAGCTTGCTGTATACTTATCATCAATATTGTTTACTGCGACACTTGACCGTAGGCTGTGATCATATGGGGGTGGATTCAGAACACGAGGCGATTCTTCCAATGGTGCCTTGCTAATGAAGACATGTAGCCTGTGATGTGGAGGAAATCGTATGGCCTGACCCAGCCAGATGCAGAGATGATGAATAGTTGCAGTATTCTTGTTGCTTAGTTTTTCTTCAGAGTCAAAGTCAATGTACTTCATGCAGTAATTTTTATTTGTCTACAAATGTTATTTGTTTCATTGATTTCATTGTTGGTTGATTACTGTAACTGATTATGGTAAGAAATACTGTAAGTATTGAAATAAATACTTGAAATATTCAGTCTGCAGCATCAGTGTTGTACAGCGCTTTTTGTTGTACAGCGCTTACATTTTTTTGTAATTTAAATTATCCCTTACATAACAATGTCTGGCCAAAAACTTTGTAGACTTCATTCTAAGGCCTTTGGTCACCACGCTCCCTAGCTACCTCAGGGACACGTCTGACTTCCTAAAATGTTTATCACAGATTGGTCATTTAGGTCAGAATGTTCTGCTTGCCACTATGGATGTACTGTAACCTCTTGATACACTCACCACTCTTAAATATTTCCTTGATCTTCGGACTGATGATGATGGACTAACAACTGAATTCATTGTAAAAATGGCTGAACTAGTGCTTACTAAAAATTACTTCTTGTTTGAACATCAATATTACCTTCAGATCAGTGGCACAGCCATGGGTGCCACTTTGGCCCCTGACTATGCCAATGTATATCTTGGTTTCTTGGAAGAACAGTATGTGTTCAATAACAATCTTTTTTTAGAGAAGATCATGTTGTTCAAAAGATACATTGATTGTTTTGTGATTTTCCATGGTTCATTACCTGAATTTGAATTGTTTGTCTTGTATATGAACTGCCTAAGACCATCCATCAAGTTTACTTATTCAGCTAGTACCACCTGTGTGAACTTTTTAGACACTTGTATTTCACTTACTGATGGAAACATTGTCTCCTCTTTGTACAGGAAAGACACAGAGAAAAATAGTTTACTTGATGCCACAAGTGCCAACCCTACAGTACATCTCTGAAACGAGGTCTGCCCTTCAGTCAGTTCACCAGACTGTACCGGATTTGCTCCGACAAAAATTACTTTGAGGCCCAAGCCAGAATCCTATACAGAAATGTTAGCTCTAGAGGATATCCCAACAGCTGGCTTGATAGAGCACTAGACAAAGTACGTGCATCTGATACACAACCACCCAATTTGACCTCTAAACAAAATGAGAACCGCTCTATTCTAAAATTGACATATAGTCCTTTGAGCAGTAACATCAAACTAAAACATTGTTAATTCTCATTGGCATATAATTAAAAGGGATGATGAACTGAGTGGTCTCTTTCAGAACCTCTGTGTCTTTTCTTGAAACCCTAATCTCAGAGATAGGCTGGTCCATGCCGCCTCCTCCTAGCACTCTCTCTAATGCCAAGGGTAATTTTCCCTGCAAAAGTTGCACTTCATGTTCACACTACCTGAAACATCAGTCTTTCACACATCCACACACACATAAGACATATAAAATCAAACAGTTCATCACATGCAAATCCACCCATGTTGTGTGTATTCTAATCTGTCCTTGCCCATTGCTGTATGTGGGTAAAACCACCAGGGCCTTACGAACAAGAGCAATTGAACATATGAGTGCAATTAGGAGAGCTGATGAAATGTCATCTGTTGCCCAACATTTTCAGTCTGCAGGGCACTCCATTGCTGACCTGAGATGTCTGGGTGTGGAAAGGATCCTGCCTAAAATGGAGAAGGGGACTTGGACAAAACACTGCTGCAGAGAGAATGTTTCTGGATTTCTGAACTTGGTAGCCTTTGTCCAAAAGGGATGAACGAGGACTTAAATCTATCATGCTTTTTGTAAAACTTTTATCTCATTAACTCTTTTAAATGAATGTCTACAAGTGTTGTAACAAAAACAAATGCATTTAAACTTGTTGTCTGGGTCTGGTCTAAAGCCTCTCCCACCACACCTGTCTCTTGATTGCCCTTAACCCAACTGGGTACTTGTTAATTGCATGTCTGCAGTTGATTCACTGTGAGCATTGAGAATAGCCGGACGGCTGAAACGTCTGCTCTTGCTCCCAAAATTAAATGAAAAAACTCTCTGTAGACTTTGTTTACTTTGTTTAAGTCATGTCTTTCAGTGTGTGAACTACTCCTCTCTCTCTGGCCAAAAATCTAGCACATGCTATTTCCTACAAATGTGTTTCTTTTTTACAGTAGCACAGCAGTGTGAAACTGGCTGCAATAGTGTCTGATCATTGAGGACTGTGTTGGTTAAATGAAAACTAATAGCATTTTCACAAATATGTGTATATGTTTTGACTGAAGTGTGTCATTTTTTGTGGTGTTTGGATAATTGTGATTATATTTTGAAAAAAAGAACCCGGTTTTCAAAATTGCGTGTAAACAATTGAAAAAAAACTGTAACGTGTGTATGTGAGTGTGTATTAACATGTGTGTATGTGAGTGTATTACAGTTTTTTTCTGATTGCTTAAGCACATTTTTTGTAACTATGGCTTTTTTTGCAAAACTCTACACACAAATAGGAAAACCTTTCACCCAATCAGCAAAACATTGTAGTTCTCTTGCAAAAGCTAACACACCTTGCTTAACTCTTCACACTTTAAAGTAAAAAAAATGGTGTTTTCAGATCAAACAGTAAACACAACCCATCACAATAATAAGCACACACTGTGCCAACTACACACTGATGGTATGAATAAAAAAACACATCTGGCTTTTGCTTTCTCTGTGCACAAGGTAGACTATTTTTGTCATAGTTATGTAATAGTCATATTACATAGTCATAGTCATACTTTTGTCATAGTTATGTAAACATACAGGGATCCAAACTTCAAGTATTAGTGTTTATTTACACACATCAAAACAAACACAAGTGTGTTTTTCCAAGTCAAAACACAAAATAGCATTTCACTGAGACAAAACAAATCAGTCTACATCATGCCGTCTCTCTCAAAATTTTGTCTACATCACATGCAATGTCCTAGTCCAAGGCACCGGGGAAGATATCTTCTGGAATGCTGTATCCAGGCCTGACATGACAATATCCCCACATGTAGACTGATTTTTTTTGCCTGTAAAGGGCTATTTCTTCCTCTTCCCTTCCCCTTCCTCTTCCCCATCCCCATCCTCCCATCCCCTCCCCCCCTCTTCCCCTCCCCATCCTCCCTCCTCCCCTCCCCATCCTCCTCTTCCCCCTCTCCTTCCTCCTCTTGCTCCTTCTTGTCCTCCTCTTGCTCCTTCTTGTCCTCTTCCTCTAACTTCACCTCCTTGTCCTTGTCATTCTCTCCCTCTCACTTCTTCACCTCCGCATCCTCTTCCTCCTCCTCCTCTCACTTCTTCACCTCTCTTCCTGCTCCTACTTCTTCACCTCCACAGCCTATTCTTCAGCCTCCTCTTATTCTTACTCTTCTCACTCTTCCTGCTCCCTCCATTGTACCCATTGTACATTACCTGTGGCTTATTTATAGTGCTTAGGCTGATTGCAAAGTGAACTAATTATCTCAAACAGTTTTCACATGAGAAAGTGAGCCAGAGAGTTGGCAAAATAGTGAAAATAATAGCCATACATGTGTATATATTTGCTAGGAGTGTGTTGATCATTTGGAAATTGAGTGTAAAGCATGAGATGTTTACAGTTCTGCAAAGTGTGAGTTACAAAATTGCAAACTGAGTGCAAAGCAGTGTTTGTGCTTTTATTTTTGCGAACTCAGTGAGTGGTTTTGCCATAAGTATTAATAGTTTTAGAAATTGTGTTATAAGAATCACAGTTGTGCTTAAGCATTCAGAAAAAACTGTAACGTGTGTATGTGAGTGTGTATTAACATGTGTGTATGTGAGTGTGTAGCAACACGCATCCTATCTATTGTCTTTGAACCTAAAGGGAGCTGCCGAAACCAGGGAGAGAGAGTCCACCTAACGCCAACCCAGCCGCCCTGGCTGAGCTGCCGAGCCGGCTGGTCATTAGTAGGCAACCGCTCCCACAAGCCGACTTCAATTCCCAGGAGGCGGTCCACTGGTGTGGCGTTGAGCCAGCTCCGCCGCAGGGCGGCGTCTCTGGCGGGGAGGCTTCCACTACGGCAGAAAAGCAACCCTTGATCGAGTGGCGCCTGAGAAGCTGACACAGCGCCCTTAATAGTGTTAAAGGCAGCAGGGTTTACTCAACAGGATGGTCGTTAATTCACTCTGCCAACCGCCCGGTCCAGAACTTTTCGATCTCCATTACCACTGCCTCGTTTACGTTGTCGTTGCTGGAGTCAATGCCTTCACCTGCACCTTGCTGCCGTGCTGCCTCATCTGCGGCGTTCTCCGCTTTGCCCTCCGCACCCTGTTTGTCAATTCAGTCAATCCGTTGTTGCAGAAGCTCAAAATTAAGCTCATTAAGAGGAGAGTCAGCTGGCGATAATAATCAGCTGATTGTGATAATCAGCTGGCTGCAACAACTGTAGACCCACAACTTAAAAGTTCAGTGTCCCGGTAAATTATAATAGTGCAGCAAACAATGCTAAAGAACACAGAAAACACAGCAAAGGAATATCCACTGCAAACAAAACACACCATATAAATAAATGAAAACACAGCACACAATTGTTGTCAAATTGTTGTCAAAAGCTTGCTTTTGACATTACCCCCTCTTAACAGAGGTCGCCCACCATCTACTACCAGCGTACCGGGCAGGTGGTAGGCCCGAAGTTTAGCCTTGGGAACGCCGCACACTGGGGGCGCCTGTCATTTGTAGGGGGGCTGAAATTCGGGGAATCAGGTGGAGGAATCAGTGCTGGTACCCTGACATTCTCGGCCGGCTGTAGGTTGGTAACAGTTAGTCTTGGCAGCCACCATGTGGGAGGGGTAAGGTAGAAGGCTGATCAACAGTCCTGGGACCTGGATCGCCTGGTACCTGGGCGGTCCTGCAACACATTCAAGGGACAAGGTCAAGGTTATTATGTGTACGGTGCGGTTGGGACCATCTTACCTTCGGCCTGAGGACATAGATGGGGTGGTGTTCCGCAGCTGGCTAACCACCACATACGGTTCAGGGACCACTTGTAGTTCAACTTTCCTCTGGCCCTTCTGCGGAAGTTACGGACAAGTACCCGGCTGGCAACAATAAGTTACTGGGTCCGCCTGTTGTATCTTGTCTGGTCCAACTCTTGTCTATGCTGGGTCCGGGTCTGCACAGTTTGGTAAGCATGACTAAGGGCTTCCTGATGTTTCTTCACCCACCCCGACAAGGTGTGGGACCCTGCCACCGGCTGCAACCCAGTCGCCCAGTCAACAGGGAGTCTGGCATGCCGCCCAAAGACTACATAATGAGGAGTCATCCCGGTGGTGCTGTGGAGTGGTGTTATTGTATGCTTGGACTAGGAGCAGGTAGCCCGATTTGGCCACTGGGATTAGGTTTTAGGTCAGAGAGTTAAGCTTGATCCCAGCAGAGTCTGGTTGAGTCTCTCATGCACCATTACCTGGGGATGAGTGGCCGGTAGTCGCGACTCTTCTGACAGCCATACAGTTGGCAAAGTTTGATTCCTTCACCAGGGCCGACTCCGTGCTGCACCTGGGTCAGTGAGGACTTCGTTCTGGACGGCGAAGACTTGAATCAGGTGCTTATACATGGCTTGGGCAGTCATTGCTGGCTGACTGGTCTCTGGTGGGAGTTACTGCGAGGCATGTTGGAGAAAATAGGTCGGTCATTACTAGAGATATGCGGTGCCTGTCTCTTGTAAGCCCCAGGTAGTCCATGCCGGCGGGCTTCAAGCCCGGATAGTAGTTGTGATGGGGTACCAGGGGCTCTCACTTCTGGGCCAGTTTTGGTCCAGGACATTGGGGGGCAGGCTGCGTCCATTCCTTCGCCCTGAGTCATCCCTGGCCCAGTAAAGGTTGTGGGATCGGCCAGAGTCCTGTCAGCACTAGGATGGCCCATGCCTGATGGTAGGCCTCCCACGCCTCTTTCGGTAAAGCCTTTCAGGGATGGCCACTTGGAAGCTCTCCATTCCAGCAGCACCAGTCAGCTTTATGCAGCCTTCCCAAGACCCCCCCATCTCGACTACCATCTGGTCCCATTCCCGCGAAGCTGCTTTGCATCTGGGGGCAGCAGCACCGCCGACTCAGCTGGTGGCACCTGCTGTTCCTCCCATTGCCGCATCTGGTTCAGCACTGGGTCCTGTTCCTGTTGTTTCATTTGTGTCCGGTGGTCGCCCGCAGCTACCTGGTTGACATGGGGGGGTGGCGTTGTCACTGTGTTGCAGCCCAGACAAAGCGTCTGCATTTCGGTTCTGGGTCCTGGGCGGTATTTCACGATGTACTTTGAAATTGGCCAGCGCGCCACCCAACGTTGTTCCACTGCCCAGGCCAGCAGTGTATCCAGTGCACCAAAGGGTTGTTGTCTGTAAACACAGTAAATTCATGCTTCATACAGATAATCTTAAATTTTTCTGTGACTGCCCATTTCAGGGCAAGTAAGTCCAATTTAAGCGAACTGTAATTTTTGGAAATTCTTTCGGTTGGTTGTAGACTTCCTACTGGCATATGCAATTACTTTTTTTCTTAGCCACAATTCTGCACTTGGGCTAACACGCCCAAAGACCTTCAAACTGGCATCCGTGTACAGTTTGAATGGTTGCGAAAGTCCCAAGAGATAAGCCAGTATAGGGGTACTAAGCAGGCTTCTTTAAGTTGTTCAAAAGCTTGCTGGCAAGATGGTGACCATTCGATGGAGGCAGTCTTGTTGTGTGTGGCAGTGCCATCGGTGGGGCATTCAGAGGGGCAGCATTTTTGAGAATGCAGGTAGAAGCCGGGCGATAATAGCCTGCAAAGCCAAGGAAAGATCTCTCACCTGCTTCACATTCCGAGGGGTTAGCCAGTCCTTCACGGCTTCAGTTTTAGCTGGATCCGTGGCTGCCCCTTCCTCTTTGATGATGCCCCAGGTAGGTTACCTGGCTGGAAAAGGTAGGCACGTTGGCTGTAGTTTCAGGCCATACTGATGGAGACGCTGGAAGACCTCTTCTAGGTGCTGTAGGTGGCTACTGAAGTCAGGAGAGAAAAATCACCACATCGTCCAAAATAAATGAGCAAATAGTTATTCACTAGGTTGCCTTAGGCACCTGCATTAGTCTTTGAAAGGTGGCGGGGCGTTATTAATCCAAATGGCATCCTATTGAACTCATACAAGCCACAGGGTCGTGAAGGCAGTCTTTTTCTCTGTCTAAGGGGTGCATCTCTACCTGCCAATAGCCACTTTCGCTAAATCCAGCCGCGGAGTACCATTTGCAGCTTTAAGTCCCGGTCAATGACTCCTGTCACGAGGCAATGGGTAAGCGTCTTTGTGGGTGAGTAGTGCCGAACTTCCTATAATCAACACAAAATGCCAAGAAGTTTCCCATCTTTCTTTTTTTTTTCACGAGCACATTGGGGTGACCAAGGGCTTGCACTCTCACTCACCACACCGCTGTCCAGCATATTCTGCAGTAGGGGCTCTCTAGCTCTGTGTAAAGGCTTGGTGGAACTGGACGATACCTCTCTCCGCTTGGGGCTGCAGAGCCGGGTCGGTATTTGTGTTTAACAATGCCAGTACAGCCAGGAAGTCTTCATCATGGCGGGCTTAACACGCTCACCCCACTTCAAAGAGTAGGTCAGTCATCCCCTTGCTGTGCAGCAGCTGTCAGCCCCTCTCCCTGTAAGTGACAACACAGGATCTTACAGTGACATCATCTTCCCCAGTGACCCTAATTTGCCTCACCTCTACCTCCCACAACGCCAGTCGCCACACTGTGGAGTGATCAACTCCCGCTCTCCTTGGATATCGGATGGTTCCACTTCAGTCACCTCTGCCAAAGGCTGCCGCTATGACCTCCACCGGTAGGGGGGTTGGGATTGCATACGCCGACAGGCCACCTGTCCCCTGTAGCTGAAGTCACGATGCACGGGCCACACACCAGTCCAAGCCATTGTCAGGTGGGTTCTACAATCACTCTACAAGACTGGTTAAGGGGTAGTCCATTTCCCTCGTCCACATGATCATTTCAGACTGGGGTGGGATAACAACTGGTGATTGTCTGGGCAACTTTGCTATGCCCTGAAAGCGGGGGGGGGGCTTGGTGGTAATCCTGTGGCACTTTCGGTGAATGCCTGGCCCATGCTTGGCCTTCACTAGTGGCATGGTGGTCTTGAAGGCAGACAGTCCAGGATGGTTTCCCTGCTAAAGAGCAGACCACAGGTTTAATAATGTTCATTCCAAGTACCCCCTGCTCTGGGCCCAGGCAATCATCATTCACTATAATTACCCCCTTATTGGGGACATGTATACTCCCCACCGTGACAGTCAACCAGCACATAGCCCCCGTGCCAGGGGAATTTTCAAGCCATTGGCCGCACAAGGCCAACCAGGGGTTCTCATCAACATTTGTCAAGCAGGTGTTTTCGAGGGGTGCTTCTTAAACAGGCGTTGGTTCAACAGGGTTACCTACGCTAACCAGTGTCAAGCTTAAAAGGTATACACTGTCCATTTATCTATATTAACATATAGGCACTCACCGATCAGCAGACTGGTGCACAATTATGGGCTCTGTGTCCTGATGACTACCCACTGCTTGGCCCTCAGCCGAGGGGGAATTTAAAATCCCGGCTCTTCCTGATGGTTTTGGGGGCAACGGCGCTGCACATGTCCTGCTTTCGGCCAAGACTTTTCCGGCAGATGGGGCTGCCCTGCAGCGTCCCACTGGTAGAGGGTGCTGCTGCCTGCAGCTCCCCAAAGATCTGCCTGGCTGGTGTTCTGAGGCCGTGTGTTCTCTGGAAGGGGCCGAGGCTGGGGGCATTCCCTCAGTGGCCAACTGTGCCTTCATTTCTTCCAAGAGGTTAATGATAGTGTTTTCATCTGCTCCTTCATTTGCCCATTAGCCCCTGCTCCAGTTCCTCAATGCATCTGGTCCTTCCTAATGACTCTAGGTCTGCTTTAGTGTCTCTACATGTGTGTGGGGGCTGTGACTCCATGAGAGAAGGTGCTGTCTCCTGTAGTCATGTCTAGGGTCTGCAGGTTGCCTGCAAACGGTGGCTAAGGTCATGTGTGCATCCTCCTGACCCAAGCCGGGCTCAGTCTTTGCTTACTAGGCCCTGTGCTAGCTTCTCCACCATCAGCTGGTCTAGTAAGAAGTCATCCCTCTGTTCCGTGCCGTCTGTGTCTTGTTCCCTACCATCTAGAGAAGAGTTCTCGTGAATCTTAGTATAAATGCATTTACATTTTCATCACTTCGTTGTTTACAATTAAAAAAAATTGCTCTCAGCTTTGCCTTAGTAGTTGGTTTGGAATAAAGGTTTTTAGTGCTTCTAGAACTTTCTGTCCAGTGTTCTTGGTGTGAGTTTTAAACACCAGCCTAAATTAATTAATTAATTCCCACTGTTGGAGAAATGGAAGAGCCAGAATAAAATCCCTTTTTTTACAAATTTTATTACTATTACAAAAAAAAACAGATTAAAATGCCCAGCAAAAAAACATGTAATAAAGAGAACACTAATTATTTCCTAAGTAATAATAAATACCCCAATTATTATACAACTAACCCACAGAGCCACCACCAAAAGTTCAGTCAACTTTGTCCATAAAAAAAGCATGCAAGAGCGCAGCAGTTTAAGGGAGAAAAGGTTTTCACGAGAGTCAATATAGTCCAGATCTGCAACACGCTATCCTATCTATTGTCTTTGAACCAGCCGGGAGCGCGCGAAACCAGGAGAGTCCACCCAACGCCAACCCAGCCGCCCTAGCTGAGCGGCCAGAGGCGGGTCATGGGTAGGCAACCGCCTCCCACAAGCCGACTTCAATTCCCAGGGAGGCGGTCCACTGGTGTCGCGTTGAGCCAGCTCGCAGCAGCGTCGTCTCCTCTGGCAGGGGGGAGGCTTCCACTACTGGCAGAAAACAACCCTTGATCGGTGGCATACCAAACTGACACACTGGCCAGCAATAGTGTTAAGGCAAACAAGGGTTTGTACTCAACTTAGGATGGTCGCGTTAATTCACTCCTGCCAACCACTTCGTCCAGAACCGACGCCCACTGCCTCGGTTTCGTTGTCGTTGCTGGAGTCAATGCCTTCCACCTGCACCTTGCTGCCGTGCTGCCTCATCTGCGGCCGTTCTTTCCCGCTTTGCCACACCTCCGCACCTATTTGTCAATTCAGTCAATCCGTTGTTGCAGCGCTGCGCCGCTCATTAGGGGGAGAGTCAGCTGGCTATAATAATCAGCTGATTGTGATAATCAGCTGGCTGCACGCGAACTGTAGACCCACAACTTAAAAGTTCAGTGTCCCATTAATTATAATGGTCACAGCAAACAATGCTAAAGAACACAAAAACACAGCAAAAGGAATATCCACTGCAAACAAAACACACCATATAAAATAAATGAAAACACAGCACACAATTGTTGTCAAATTGTTGTCAAAAAAGCTTGCTTTTGACATTACCCCCTCTTAACAGAGGTCCCACCATCTACTAACAGCGGTACGAGGCAGGTGGTAGGCCCGAAGTTTTGTTCTTTGGGCATACCGCGCACTTTGGGGCGTCTAAGTCATTTGGTAGGGGGGGGCTTGTACCCGGGGAATCAGGTGGAGGAATCAGTGCTGGTACCCTGACATTCTGGGCCGGCTGTAGGTTGGTAACAGTTAGTCTTGGCAGCCACCATGTGGGAGGGGTAAGGTAGAAGGCTGATCAACAGTCCTGGGACCTGGATCGCCTGGTACCTGGTCCTGCAACACATTCAAGGGACAAGGTCAAGGGTTATTGCGTGTACGGTGGAGGTTGGGACCATCTTTTACCTTGGGCCTGAGGACATAGATGGGGTGGTGTTCCATGAGCTGGCTAACCACCACATACGGTTCAGGGACCACTTGTAGTTCAACTTTCCTCTGGCCCTTCTCGCGGAAGTTACGGACAAGTACCGCTCTCAGGCAACAAAGGTTGCTGGCTTGGCCCGCCCTGTTGTATCTTGTCTGGTCCAACTCTTGTCTATGCTGGGTCCGGGTCTGCACAGTTTGGCCAAAGCATGACTAAGGGCTTCCCTGATGTTTCTTCACCCACCCGACAAGGTGTGGGACCTGCCACCGGCTGCAACCCAGTCGCCCAGTCAACAGGGAGTCTGGCATGCCCCAAAGACTACATAATGAGGAGTCATGGTGGTGCTGTGAGTGGTGTTGTTGCATGCTTGGACTGGGGCAGGTAGCCGACGGCCACTGGGATTGTTAGGTTTTAGGTCAGAGAGTTAAGCAGTCCCAGCAGAGTCTGGTTGAGTCTCTCACATGCACCATTACCCTGGGGATGAGCAAAGCGATCTTCTGACAGCCATACAGTTGGCAAAGTTCCTTCACCAGGGAGCGACTCAAATGCTGCACCTCGGTCAGTGAGGACTCGTTGGACAGCCAAGACTTGAATCAGGTGCTTATACATGGCTTGGGCAGTCGGACTGGCTGACTGGTCTCTGGTGGGTATAGAGCATATTTGGAAAATAGGTCGGTCATTACTAGAATGTACGGGTACCTGTCCTCTTGTTCGCCCCAGTGAAAGGTAGTCCATGCCGACGACTTCAAGCGGATAGGTAGTTGTGATCGGTACCAGGAGCTCTCACTTCTGGGCCAGTTTTGGTCAGGACACATTGGGGGGCAGGCTGCGGTCCATTCCTTCACGCCCTGAGTCATCCCTGGCCAGTAGCAGCGCTGTCGTAGGATCGTCAGAGTCCTGTCAGCACTAGGGATGGCCCATGCTCTGATGGTAGGCCTCCCAGGCCTCTTTGGTAGCAACTTCTCAGGGATGACGACTTGGGAAGCTCTCCATTCCAGCACCAGTCGCCTTACAGCCTTCCAAGACCCCATCTGGGACTACCATCTGGTCCCATTCCAGCGCAGCTGCTTTTGCTCACAGGGCAACGGGTTCGTTACCAGCTGGTGGCACCCTGCTGCTCCTTCCATTGCCGCATCTGGTTCAGCACTGGGTCCTGTTCCTGTTGTTCGCCCAGGTCCGGTGGTCGTCCGCAGCTACCTGGTTGACATGGGCGGGGGTGGCGTTGTCACTGTGTTGCAGCCTAGACAAGGCGTCTGCATTCGGTTCTGGGGTCCCTAGGCGGTATTTCGATGTACTTGAAATTGGCCAGCTGGGCGCCACCCAACGTTGTTCCACTGCCCAGGCGAAAGCGGTATCCAGGTGCACCAAAAGGGTTGTTGTCTGTAAACACAGTAAATTCAGCCATACAGATAATCTTTAAATTTTTCTGTGACTGCCCATTTCAGGAACCAGAAGTAAGTCCAATTTAAACGAACTGTAATTTTGGTCATTACGCCGGGTTGGTTGTAGACTTTACTGGCATATGCAATTACCTTTTCTTTGCCACCTGCACTTGGGCTAACACCGCCTCAAGACCTTCCAAACTGGCATCCGTGTATAGTTTGAATGGTTTGATAAAGTCATAAGCCAGTATAGGGGTACTAAAAGCAAGGCTTCTTTAAGCTGTTCAAAAAGCTTGCTGGCAAGATGGTGACCATTCGATGGAGGCAGTCTTGCTGTGTGTGGCAGTGCCACTGGGTGAGGGCATTCAGAGGGGCAGCTATTTTGAGAATGCAGGTATGAAGCGGCGATAATAGCCCTGCCAA
The DNA here is from genome assembly GCF_017589495.1 of Alosa alosa. NCBI lineage: Eukaryota > Metazoa > Chordata > Actinopteri > Clupeiformes > Clupeidae > Alosa > Alosa alosa. The sequence goes on along the minus strand of NC_063207.1, from coordinate 2,146,966 downwards.
GAAAAGATCTCACCTGCTTCACATTCCGAGGGGTTGTAGTCCTTCCACGGCTTCCAGTTTTAGCTGGATCTGGCTACCCCTCCCTCACTGATGACATGCCCCAGGTAGGTTACCACAATGCTTGAAAAGGTGGCACTGGTTGGCTGTAGTTTTCAGGCCATACTGATGGAGGCGGCTGGAAGACCTCTTCTAGGTGCTGTAGGTGGCTACTGAAGTCAGGAGAGAAAATCACCACATGGTCAAATAAATGAGCAAATAGTCATTCACTAGGTTGCCTAGGCAACGCTGCATTAGTCTTTGAAAGGTGGCGGGGCGTTACATAATCCAAATGGCATCCTATTGAACTCCCTTACGCTTGGCCAAGGGGTCGTGGAAGGCAGTCTTTTTCTCTGTCTAAGGGGTGCATCTCTACCTGCCAATAGCCACTTTTCGCTAAATCCAGCGTGGAGTACCATTTTGCAGCTTTAAGTCCCGTCAATGACTCCCGACACTGAGGCAATGGGTAAGCGTCTTTTGTGGGTGAGTAAGTTTAACTTCCTATAATCAACACAAAATCGCCAGTTTCCATCTTTCTTTCACGAAAGCACAATTGGGGAGGCTGCCCAAGGGCTTGCACTCTCACTCACCACACCGCTGTCCAGCATATTCTGCAGTAGGGCTCTCAGCTCTGTGTAAAGGCTTGGTGGAACTGGGACGATACCTCTCCCGGCTTGGGGCTGCAGAGCCGGTGGTATTTGGTGTTTAACAATGCCAGTACAGCCGAGAGGTCTTCATCATGGCCCGGAAGAACACGTTCACCCACTTCCACAGTAGGTCAGTCATCTCCCCTTGCTGTGCAGCGGTCAGCCCCTCCCTGTAAGGACAACACAGGATGCTGAAGCAGTGACATCATCTTCCCCAGTGACCCCAATTTGCCTCACCTCTACCTCCCACAACGCCAGTTAGCCACACTGTGGAGGATCAACTCCCTCTCCTTGGATATCGGATGGTTCCACTTCAGTCACCTCTGCCAAGGCTGCCGCCGCGGGACCTCCACCGGGTAGGGGTTGGGATTGCATACGCGACAAGGCCACCTGTCGCCCTGTAGCGTAGTCACGATCACGGCCACACACCAGTCAAGCCATTGTCAGGGGGAGGGGTTCTACAATCACTCTACAAGACTGGTTAAGGGGTAGTCCGTACCCAAGGTCCACATGATCATTTCAGACTGGGGTGGGATAACAACTGGTGATTGTCTGGGCAGCCTTTGCTATGCCCTGAAAGCCGGGGGGGGGGGTTGGTGGTAATCCTGTGGCATTGGGGTGAATGCCTTGGCCCATGCTTGGCCTTCTCGACTAGTGGCATGGTGGTCTTGAAGGCAGACAGTCCAGGATGGTTTCCCTGCAAAGAGCAGACCACACAGGTTTAATAATGTTCATTCCAAGTACCCCCTGCTCTGGGCCCAGGCAATCATCATTCACTATAATTACCCCCTTATTGGGGACATGTATACTTTCCACCGTTACAGTCAACCAGCACATAGCCCACGTGGGAGCCATTGGCCATTGGTCACGTCAACCAGGGTCTCATCAACATTTGTCCAAGCAGGTGTTTTTCGGTACTTCTTAAACAGGCGTTGGCTCAACAGGGTTACCTCTTGAACCAGTGTCAAGCACAAAAGGTATACACTGTCCATTTATCTTTATATTAACATATGGGCACTCACCGATCAAAGCAGACTGGCGTTGCACTATGGGCTCTGTGTCCTGGATGACTACCCCCCCACTGCTTGGCCCCTCAGCCGTGGGGAACTTAAAAATCAGATGTCTTCCTGATGGCCTTTAGCAACATGTCCTGCACATGTCCAGCACACTTTCGGGCAGATGGGGTGCCCCTCGCGCGGGCCCCACTGGTAGGAGGTGCTGCTGCCTGTCAGCTCCGCATCTGCCTGGCTGGTGTTCGAGCCGTGTGTGTTCTCTGGAAGGGGCCCGAGGGGCTGGGGGCAATTCCCTAGTGGCCAACTGTGCCTTCATTTCTTCCATGAGGTTAGCCGATAAGTGTTTTCATCTGCTCCTTCATTTCACCTATTAGCCCCTGTCGCAGTTCCTCGCGTGATCTGGTCCTTCAATGACTCTAGGTCTGCTTTAGTGTCTCTATGTGTGGGGGCTGTGACTCTATGAGAGAAGGTGCTTACGTCCTCCTGTAGCTTCGTTCCAGGGCCCGTGCTTAGCTGCAAGGGGGTGGCGAAGGGTCATGTGTGCATCTCTCGAGTCTGCTTGGCTCAGTTCTTGCTTAATAGGCCCTGTGTGCTAAGCCCACCATCAGCTGGTCTAGTAAGAAGTCATCCCTCTGTTCCGTGTCAGTCTGTGTCTTGTTCCGCCATCATCTAGAGAAGAGTTCATTAATCTTAGTATAAATGCATTTTACATTTTCATCACCGTTGTTTTACAATTAAAAAAAAAATTGCTCTCAGCTTTTGCCTTAGTAGTTGGTTTGGAATAAAGGTTTTTAGTGCTTCTAGAACTTTTCTGTCCAGTGTTCTTATTTTCAGATTCTACAAGATGTAACTCGCTTTGCCTCTCCTTCCAGGGCACCTAACAGGAAGTCAGCTTGTTGTTCAGGATTTAGTCCTTGGGCCCTTAGCATCACCTCCACCTGACCCCACCATTCTTCAAATTTTGTCTTATTCCCATCAAATTTTGGGAATCCAAGAAAGCTCCCATAAACCAGGGCATTATAAACTGTGCTGTAATTGGTTGGTTACTACCACCTTGTGGGGGCAGGTTGGCTACTACCGATCTTGTGACCCGTTCATTTTCCAACAGTGGGGCTGGTATCCTGCCGACCACGCCAGTAAAAATATGTCACCAAGTGTGAGTTTTAAAACACCAGCCTAAATTAATTAATTTCCACTGTTGGAGAAATGGAAGAGCCAGAATAAAAATCCCTTTTACAAATTTTATTACTATTACAAAAAAAAACAGATTAAAAATGCCCAGCAAAACATGTAATAAAAAAGAACACTAATTATTTCCCTCGTGTAATAAATACCCCCAATTATACAACTAACCCACAGAGCCACCACCAAAGTTCAGTCAACTTTGTCCATAAAAAGCATGCAAGAGCCGCAGCAGTTTAAGGGCTAAAGGTTTCCACGAGAGTCAATATAGTCAGATCTGCAACATGCTATCCTATCTATTGTCTTTGAACCAGCGGGGTGCAAAACCAGGGGAGAGAGAGTCCACCCAACGCCAACCCAGCCATACAGCTGGCGTCAGCGAAGCGGGTCATTAGTAGGCAACCGGCTCCCACAAAGCCGACTTCAATTCCCCAGGAGGCGTCCACTGGTGTGGATTGAGCCAGCTCCGCAGCAGCGGTCGTCGCCTCTGGCAGGGGAGGCTTCCCACTCACGCAGAAAACAACCCTTGATCAGTGGCATACCAAACTGACACACGCGGCGCCAGCAATAGTGTTAAGGCAAGCAGGGTTTGTACTCAACTTAGGATGGTGCGTTAATTCACTCTGCCAACCACTTCGGTCCAGAACTTTTTTAGATCCGCCCACTGCCTCGGCTTTGTCGTTGCTGGAGTCAATGCCTTCCACCTGCACCCTTGCTGCCGTGCCTCATCTGCCCGGCGTTCTTTCCACTTTGCCACACCTCGCACCTATTTGTCAATTCAGTCAATCCGTTGTTGCAGCCAAGGCCAGCTCATTAGAGGGGAGAGTCAGCTGGCGATAATAATCAGCTGATTGTGATAATCAGCTGGCTGCACTGTAACTGTAGACCCACAACTTAAAAAAAAAAGTTCAGTGTCCCATTAATTATAATAGTCACAGCAAACAATGCTAAAGAACACAGAAAAACACAGCAAAGGAATATCCACTGAAACAAAAAACACACCATATAAATAAATGAAAACACAGCACACAATTGGGGTCGATGGTCACATAGAACACAGCTGAGGGGAGCTTGCTTTTGACATATTAACATGTGTGTATGTGAGTGTGTAACGTGCATGTTTATGTGAGTATGTATTAACATGTGTGTATGTCATGTATGGTGTGTGTTTGTGTGTGTGTGTGTTTGTAGAGGTGTGTGTTAATCAGAGATGGGAAGTAACGAAGTATACTTCTTTACTATACTCAAGTAGATTTTTCAGATATTTTTACTTTACTATTTATTTTTGAGGCGACTTTTTACTTTTACTCCTTACATTTTAACACGAATATCGGTACTTTCTACTCCTTACATTTGACAAAACTGGCTTGTTACTTTAGTTTAAAATAATTTCAGTACCGCTATTATTTTTCGCGTCATCAATAGCGGATGGGAATATATGTTGCACTTGATGCACCACTACAAGATGACTCAATTTGGGCGGCATTCATTCGCGGCAAATCATTGCAGCCTGATAGCAGTATATACGTTAGCACGTATATGTCTCAATTAAATTTAGTCAAAATGCCCTCCTCCTTGTGCTTCCCTAACTTCTAGCTGCAGTGTAGTCTATATCAGTGGTTTTAAAAGTGGGGGCCGCGAGAGGGTGCCAGGGGGGCCTCAGCAACTTGGAAGGAAAACAAGCAACAAATAAATACATTTGAAAATTTTCAAATATACCTATTACTATGAGGGTTGTTATACAATGCCATTATAATAATGTGACGCATATCTGAACATTATATTTTCCATGATAATGACTGGGAATAATAGGAGAGTGATAACAGAAAGCCCCAAATAATTTTTTTACGCACTGTATGCTCCATCGCGAAGTGTTTGTGGCTAAAATAATTATTAGGATTAGCTTAATGTATTTTTTTACGCAGTGTTGTCGATGGGTTTAATAACACATCAAGGGGGTCCTTGGCCAGATCCAGGGGTATTTGTGGGGCCTTGTCGTGGAAAAGTTTGGGAGCCCCTGGCCTATAGTGGCCTCTATCCTTAGCAGTAAGTACAGTAGGCTAGATGCAGCCTTGGGTCTTGAACAGGGATGTAGCCTAGGCTAGTGGAGGCCGCTAAACGCAAGTAGGCAAAACGCCGTTTACCCACCTCTGAAATTTCAGAAATAGTTTCTCCACCTTTTATTAGAGTTTATCCACCTCTCAAAAGAGTTTATTCACCAATTACAACTGTTAGCATTTTCAAAATCACACTGTATTATCCACAATAACAATATGTACACTCATCAACACTCTATGAACCACTTAATGCCACTTGTATTGTAAACATTGGACAATAACCTCCACCATCATCAAACATGTTCTGAATGCCTTTTCTAAAAATCTGATACCGCACAGTGCAGTCCACCTTACTGTGATCACAGATTCATAGTTTACCCACTACATCCCTGGTCTTGAAATATTCACAGGAATCCATAGGTATTAAATATTCATGTTGTTTTATTAAATATTAGTTGTGCAGATGTATAGTCCATCTTATACACACCCATGAAGCCAACAAAGAAAATGCAAAAATAGAGACTTTTGTGTAATTATTCCATTTTGTGTAATCATTCTATATCAAAACCTGACACACAATCCTTTTATGGTCTTTTATGGTCAGTATGCTGTTTTGGGTAACCAAAAGTCCTATGGGGAGTTTCCATTACAAAACGCATGAGCATAACTTGCAAATAATGGTCTAAAATACAAAACAATATTCTAGACTCTGTAACTCTGTGCCAGTGCTTCCTAAGAAACTACAGGATCTAAAGATGTCCAGCATTTGATGGTAGGCCAAAAGAACACACTGCCCTCTGAAGTAGCCAAGGCAGTGCGATGTTAGGGGGGGGGGGGGGGGGGTTCTAGTAACATTTGTGTGGTTCAGGTACCGTTGCATAAAAATGGCATAAAAAAACTAATTTTACTTTTATACTTTAAGTAAATTTCAAAGCCTGTACTTTGTTACTTTTACTTGAGTAAAGAAGTTCATCCAGTACTTCTACTTTTACCAGAGTATTTTTTAACACAAGTATTTATACTTCTACTTGAGTATGGGAAGTGAGTACTTTTGCCATCTCTGGTGTTAATGAACTGGTATGTGTGTGTTAATAAACTTGTGTGTGTATGTTTGTTGAGGTGTGTGTGTGTGTGTGTGTGTGTGTAGAGGAGTGTGTTAAACTGGTGTGTGTGTGTTTGTAGAGGTGTGTGTTAAACTGGTGTGTGTGTGTGTGTGTGTTTGTGTTTGTGTTTGAAGAGGTGATAATAAACTGGTGTGTGTGTGTGTGTGCTTGTAGAGGTGTGTGTTAAACTGGTGTGTGTGTGTGTGTGTGTTTGTAGAGGTGAGTGTTAATAAACTGGTGTGTGTGTGTGTTTGTAGAGGTGTGTGTTAAACTGGTGTGTGTGTGTGTTTGTAGAGGTGTGTGTTAATAAACTGGTGTGAGTGTCTTTGTAGAGGTGCCAGACCAAAAACAAAAACGTAATACAAGAACTGTAATTACCTCAACACCAGTAAATTCAGATGTTAACTTCAGGCCTCGTATCAGAAATACAGACAGATCAGCAAACTACTACAGGGCTTGTGGTCCTAAGGGAAGCCCACAGCCCCTAACACTATGGAACAGATTTGAATGCCTCCAGGACGTGAGAGAGGAATTTCCCAGGGAACAGACCCAAAGCAGGCAGCGATCAAACCACAACAATAGAAAGATGGGCACAGACAAGAAGCAGCACTCGACACCTATTCATCCCACAACCCTCGTTCTAGGTGACTCTGCTGTGAGACATATAAATGGGGAAAGGATGATTGTATGTTGTTTCCCAAATGCTTCAGTGTCTGACACAAAAAACAAGCTTGCAGAACTGGTGTCAAAAATATGCAACTATCAAGCATCATTGTGCATGTTGGAGCAAATTACATCTACAGAGAACAGCTGTATGTCAAAGAAGATTTCAAGGAACTTTTCTCGGCCCTATATGAGCTTGGAATACAAATTTTCATCAGTGGCCCACTCCCAGCAGAGGGAAGCTTTGTATTTTCCAGACTATTCAGTTTAAACACCTGGCTGTAAAAACATGCTTTTCAGTTGGGATGAATTTTATTGACAATTTTAACCTTTTTTTGGAATCATGAGGGAATACTTCAGACCAAATAGCACAGAGCTGAGTTGGACTGGGGCCAAGATCTTAACCAAATACTATCACCTCTCTCCTGCACACCTCACTCTCCTCTCCTGAGAAACATAAACAACCAGCTCAACAATGCCAAGCCATGTCCACTGGACAAGATAAGATGGGTGCTGCTTAAATGACTCAAAGTCAATCACTGGCGTCAAACTCCCTGGAATCTCAGCAAACAAATGGATGCGATGAGCATGAGGAGATAGCACCTATCAAAGCTGCTGAGAGGATATCAGAAAGGAAGGGTCATGTTGTAACACCAGTACCAATACCCCTCCCCACCTCCATCGTCTCCTTGTCACCACAAAGACACAACAACATGGAATACACTACTGGAATACATGCTGAAAGCGGAGCATCTGCAACAAACTTCCCAGAACCTCAGCAGGCAGATGGAGACTCTGGATCAATTTTCAACCCCAACCTCCTTGATTTCCCATCACCACCCACACCCAATCACATCCCCACCCAATCCAACTCCCAGGCCACACAAACCCCCTAATCTCCCATCCCCATCCCCACCCCTTCATCCC
>NC_063207.1:2126838-2129338 GCF_017589495.1 Alosa alosa | reverse complement strand
CAAACAAATAAATAATAAATAATTAAAGGCTAAGTGAAAGAATTTTTGTTGGCTTTCGTAGCATTATAACTCTATATCATAGTACCACCAAAATAAAAACTACTTTCACCCCTGTCTATGGGTCACCCAATAGGATTTCATCAGCTGGAACAGTCATTGTACCAGTGGTCAGTGGTCAACAGTGGTCATTTTAACTCATTGAATGCCAAGCTGTTTTCAAGCTTTGTCCTAGAGTGCCAGCAATCTAGACCATTGATGATTTTTTGTACAGCCACAGCATATTCTATGTTATAGCTATGAACACATACAATGGCTTTCGTTTTATAAGTTGAGACTTTAAGCTCGGTGGGTGCAAACCATGTATTTCTAGCCTCTGTTCTAGAAATCCCAAGCTAAACAGTGGCTAGTTTTCATCTAAATCACTGTTTTTTTTCTAGAAATGGAGATAAAAGCGTCTTTCATGAAATATTAAGTGTTGCCTGTAAACTTTCGGAAGTGATCAGCGAGACCTGGCGAGCTAGTGATGAAACCCACGAAAATGGCCTGGTTTTTTGAGCTGGCGTGCAAGCGTCACTGAATCGACAAGCGGCAACGAGTTATTATAAAATGTGGATTGTGCGTTTTTCATGAGGATCGTCATATATTTAATTTCTATTCATCACAGAGTTCCAAAATCACATATAAAAGGTGTGTTAGAGTGTCTAGTTTAATTAAAAAAAAAATATAATGTGCGTTTTGGCACTCAATGATTCACGATGATTTTCAGCCTCTTCATAAATTCTAGTCCAAGTGTGATGGAGCTGCTTGGTTACAGTTGCCATGGGTGACACTTATCTCTGGGGTGGCATTTTTCCTTCTGAGACATGCTGTTGCCAGGGTAACGGTGCTGACAGCCCTGCTGTGTGATATCCAGGGTCTGACCAACAAGCGTGCTGTGGAGATTCTGGCGCGTGATGGGCCGAACGCGCTGACCCCTCCCCCCACCACGCCCGAGTGGGTCAAGTTCTGCAAGCAGCTGTTCGGCGGCTTCTCCATCCTGCTCTGGATCGGCGCCATCCTCTGCTTCTTCGCCTACAGCATCCAGGCCGCCACCGAGGACGAGCCGGCCAATGACAACGTGAGAAGAGACGTCACCCCTGTTGCGTCAGCACGGTCACACTGCCCACTACACCGGTCATATCACACGTCACACTGTCACCTTTAGAACACCTTCACTCACTTCACCTTTAGAACACTGTCACTGTCACCTCACCTTTAAAACACCTGTGCTGTCACCTCACCTTTAGAACACCAGTGCTGTCACCTCACCTTTAGAACACTATCACTGTCCCAGTGCTGTCACCTCACCTTTAGAACACCATCACTGTCACCTCACCTTTAGAACACCAGTGCTGTCACCTCACCTTTAGAACACCAGTGCTGTCACCTCACCTTTAGAACACCAGTGCTGTCACCTTACATTTAGAACAATCACTGTCACCTCACATTTAGAACACCATCACTGTCACCTCACCTTTAGAACATCAGTGCTGTCACCTCACCTTTAGAACATCAGTGCTGTCAACTCACCTTTAGAACACCAGTGCTGTCACCTCACCTTTAGAACACCGGCGCTGTTACATGCCGACACAGAAGACACGACAAGTCAGTGTCAGTGATACATGTCATGAAAGTCTTTTTTCTGTCTGGCTTTGGCCTGCATACACACAGATGTCTGTGATAGATTCTGTATGTGGGGACTCTATGGGATGTCTGTGGTGGTATGTGGGGACTCTATGGGATGTCTGTGGTGGTATTTGGGGACTCTATGGGATGTCTGTGGTGGTATTTGGGGACTCTATGGGATGTCTGTGGTGGTATGTGGGGACTCTATGAGATGTCTGTGGTGGTATGTGGGGACTCTATGGGACTCTATGGGATATCTGTGGTGGTATGTGGGGACTCTATGGGATGTCTGTGGTGGTATTTGGGGACTCTATGGGATGTCTGTGGTGGTATGTGGGGGTTTCTATGGGATGTCTGTGGTGGTATGTAAAGGACTCTGCCGAGGACTCCAACAGGATGTCTGTGGTGGTATGTGGGGACTCTGTGGGACTCTATGGGATATCTGTGGTGGTATGTGTGGGGACTCTATGGGATGTCTGTGGTGATATTGTGGGGACTCTATAGGATGTGTCCTCCTCTCCTCTGGCAGTTGTATCTCGGCGTGGTGTTGGCAGCTGTGGTCATCATCACCGGCTGTTTCTCCTACTACCAAGAGGCCAAGAGCTCACGCATAATGGACTCCTTTAAAAACATGGTCCCACAGGTGAACACCATCCCTCTCCCTCCCCTCTCTCTCTCTCTCTCCCTCCCTCTCTCCCTCTCTCTTCCTCCCTCTCTCCCTCCCTCTCTCCCTCCCTCTCTCTCTCTCTCTCTCTCCCTCCCTCTCTCCCTCTCTCTTCCTCCTCTCTCTCTCCTCCTCTCTCTCTCTCCTCCTCTCTCCTCCTCTCTCTCTCTC
>NC_063207.1:2111838-2116838 GCF_017589495.1 Alosa alosa | reverse complement strand
TGCCATCGATGTTGAATTTTGGGCTTCTGACGGAAACTGATCAATCTGACCAACAATTAACATCGATTTGACACTCCTTTGCTGTCCGGGGTAGCAAATATCATTCATTTAGAACATTTAGTTACGCTGTTTGTTATTATAATCACAGCACGGCCTTACGTTATCATAACCACATCATTACATTATCGCAATTAATAAGTCATCATAATCATCATTGTCAGCATGACATGTCACACATAGCCTACCTGCTCCACCACTGAGTTCTTATCATGTACTGTAGCCGCAAGGCTCCACCACCTGCCCACTGTCCCTCTGTATGCTTGCTTAAATCCTCGTTCAAACTCAACGAACTTCAACATGTTGCTGACATATGCTAGCCTATCTGCAATATTGTATTTTTGAAGCTTCTACATTGGTGTTACTTTTGCACTAGGCCTACTATTGTCACTATCGGCAGCCTCCGCAATTTCGTGTAGGGAACTTCGATTAACTTCTGATGGCTCACAAAATCCTGGCTCTGGGCCAAAATGCGAGTGGTGGCCCTGACGTGAGCTGTTATTGGATCAGTCGACATATTAAAAAATGTAACCAGTGGGCCGCTTATTGTCATTTCTTTGGGCCTATCGTTGGCCAAAATGATTAAATTATATATATAGCCTATTCTATCGGCCCAAAAGGTGCGTCGGCCCACCGGGAAAATGCACGGTATGCCAGATGGCCAGTCCACATACACACACACACACACACACTACATACACACCACACAATACACACACTACACACACACACACACACAGACACACACACACACACACATAGACACACACACACACACACACACACACACACACTACACACACACACACACTACATACACACACTACACACACACACACACACACACACACACACACACACACACACACACACACACTACACACAACAACAACTCCTAAAGTGCCTAGATCCCTTCAACTCCACCAACAAGTACCAGGTACACACACACACACTCACATACACACACTACACACACACACACACACACACACACGCCACACACACACACACACACACACACACACACACACACACACACACACACACACACTACATACACACTCACACACACACCACACACACACTACACACACACACACACACACACACTACCACACACACACACACACACACACCTACACTCACACTACACACACACACTACACACACACACTTCACACACACACACACACACACACACACACACACACACACACACACACACACACACAATGCTCTGTCATCAAGCTTTGTTTGTAAGGGATCTGTAAAAGTACCTAGGGTCTACTTTTGGTAGTCTGGCCACGCCCACCTATAACTCCTCTCAGGGAGATACTAGTCTGGAACATCATGGGTGGCAGCCAATGACGGCGTAAAGCTCCACATTTGGACCGTTTCCATGTTGCTACATTGTCATTAATATTCATTATATAATCTCTCTCTCCCTTTCTTCCTGTCTTCCTCTCCTTCTCTCTTCCCCCCTTCTCTTCCTATGTTATTCTTCGTCTCTCTCCCTCCTCTCTCTCCTTCTCTCCTCCCTCCTCTCTCTTCTCTCTCCTCCTCTCTCTCCTTCTCTCTTCCCCTTCTCTTCCTATGTTATTCTTCCTCTCTCTCCCTCCTCTCTCTCCTTCTCTCTCCCTCCTCTCTCTCCTTCTCTCTTCCCCCCTTCTCTTCCTATGTTATTCTTCCTCTCTCTCCCCCTCTTGTCATTTCCTCCATCTCTCTTTTTCTCCTTTCCTCTCTCCCTCCTTTTCTCCCTCCCTCCTCCTCTATTTCTCCCCTTCTCTCTCTCCCTCCTCCTCTTTCTCTCCCTCCTCTCTCTCCTTCTCTCTCTCCCTCCTTCTCTCCCTCCTCCTTCTCTCTCTCTCCACCTTCTCTCACCCCTTCTCTCCTCCTCCTCTCTCCCTTCCCTCTCCCCCATCCCTCTCTCCTCCTTCTCCTCCTCTCTCCTCCTTCCTCCTCCTCTCTCCTCCTTCTCCTCCTCCTCCCTCCCTCCTTCTCCTCTCTCTCTCTCCCCTTCTCTCTCTCCACTTTCTCTCTCTCCACCTTCTCTCTTCACCCCTTCTCTCTCTCCCTCCCTCCTCTTCTCTCTCTCTCCTCCTCTCCCTCTCCTCCTCTCTCTCTCCTCCTTCTCTCTCCCTCCTCCTGTCCTCCTCCAATAGCTCTCTATTCATGAACCTGAGGAAAGTCCCAACACCAACCTGCTCATCATGAAGGGAGCACCTGAGAGAATCTTGGACAGGTACCTACACCAATCAATCAATCAATCAATCAATCAATCAATCAAACAGTCAATCAATCAATCAAGCAATGTGTTTGATGATCAATGTGGTGTTCTGTGATTTATGTGTTGTTTGGTGGTGATCGATGTGGCTGGTGGTTGATGTGGAGTTTGGTGATCAATGTTGTGTTTTGTTAACGATGTGGGGTTTGGTGATTGATGTGGCTGGTGTGATTGATGTGGCTGGTGTGATTGATGCAGCTGGTGATTGATGTGGCTGGTGATTGATGTGGCTGGTGATTGATGCGGCTGGTGATTGATGCGGCTGATGCGGCTGGTGTGATTGATGCGGCTGGTGTGATTGATGCGGCTGGTGATTGATGTGGCTGGTGTGATTGATGCGGCTGGTGCACTGCAAAAAATGAAATCTAACCAAGTGTTAATAATCTTCTATTAAGATCAAATAATCTATTTGGTATTGTTTTTAGTATGAAAAGACTTATCTAGTGCTCTCCAGCCAAGATCATTTTGACTTAATTTAAGAAGACCTTGTGACTTATTTTGAGTGTCTTATCAAGACAAATTTACTCAATGCACTGGCAGACAAATTTGCTTGTTTTTAGGACAAATTTATGCCTTTTCAGACAAATTTGCTTGTTTTCAGAGATGAGATGTCTTAAAATAAGTCAAACTTTCTTAAATTAGGTCAAATGTTTCCCATGAAAGGGCTAAGTAAGTCTCTTTATGCAAAACAATACCAACAATTTTCTTGATCTTGATATATAATCTTGATATAAGATTAATAACACTTGGTTGGGTGTGTTGAATAACGGTTTTGGGTGTGATTGATGTGGCTGGTGTGATTGATGCGGCTGGTGATTGATGTGGCTGGTGTGATTGATGTGGCTGGTGATTGATGTGGCTGGTAATTGATGTGATCTTTTTCTGATTTCTGTTAGATACCCATTTTATCGCAGGTCAGGGGCAAGAGACTGACCATGGACTGACGACTGGAAAAGGCGCCTTCAGAATGCCTACATGGGCTGGGGGCCTGGGAAAGGTGCTGAGTGAGGAGGGGCAGAGAGCGCGGGAGGGGTGCTGAGGTGCTGCAGCACCCCTGCTGGCAGGAGATAGATTTTTGATATGTTTTAAATAATTGCTAATTAGGCTGTCTGACGTTATTTATATTTTGTGTGAAATGATGAGTCCTGGCAAAAGGATTATGAATGAAGTTCGAATATAGGCTACTAAAAGTGCTGATTATGAGGGAATCAAGCGTGAGCATTGAGTCAGTTACTGTAAGAACGTGGCGTGGTTTCATCTATGTGATAGCGATCAAGTGTGGCGAGCCTACACTTCAGTTGATATAACTACATATTCTGCTCACGATTTACCGTTCAAAAAAACCATGGATAAGCTGAAAGAAACTTTACTTGTGTTTTACAGTTTTGCAAAATAATAAATGCATAGCTAGTGAAATCATTCACTATCCTAGTCGCTAAGATAAATTATTAGGACACATACTTGCTGGAGATGACACACTGGGTTATTCAGAAATTGTTTACTGAGATCATTGTAGCCTGATTATTAGCCTATATTTAAAACCCTAACATTTCTGGTGTGGTTTGTGATCAGAAAAGTAATTTTCATAACTATACTAAAATAGTCAATACATTCTTGATGAAGTCTTGGCTTCTGTGTGGGGTTAAATTGGCGATGGACTCGGGAGTCTGTCATGAACGTGCGTTGTGGCTGCCCGGAACTTTCTAAAACTTCTAGCTATCACCGCACACTGCACTAAAATAGCGTGTTGTAGTCAAAATCTAAACATGTCCGAGGGGGGGTCATCGGACATCCATTATTTTGTTATTCAACACCCTAGTCAAAAATAGGTTCCCGTCGCCTGAGGAGGGGGTGCTGTGTCAGGAGGGAGTGGGAGGCATAGATATATAGGTATGGCTAGATGTCTGCGTCAGCTGCTTGCTAATGGGTTGTCGGGCGTCCGCACCTCGCGTATACATCTTGCCACAGTCAATAAATAACTGTAACATTGTGTTTCCAATGGTGCACTGTAATGACAGGTAGTGTCATTACCTTTAGTGAAGAAAGGACCATCAGACACCACAGAGCCCACCAGATGAAAGCTTGTCTGTGACAGATGAGTGCTTGATGATGCCATTGGAGACTCCATATAGACATCCAGCCATTCTATATATATCTATGGTAAGGAGGGGTGCTGTGTGCAGGAGGGAGTTGGGGTAAGAGAAGTGGGGGTAAGAGGTGCTATGATGGGAGGGAAGTGGGGGTAGGGTGCGGGGTGGTAGTTAAGGAGAAGGGAGCAGGGGCAGCTACCCATTTTGAGGGGTATGCAACAACAAATTAGCCCCCAAAAAAAAGCATAAACAAGTAAAGTGTGGTATAAATTATTATTTTAAAGAAATTGTGCAATTAGACAACAAAGTATTGTTAAATAGTACATTGTCACTTCAAGCAGTCAACGGTTCTCCATAACGTCCTTTGCCAGCTGTTGTTCACAAGATGAAATGATCCAACTCTAATAACTGTTTGCCATTATTGGCACAATGTTAAGCTATTAATAATAGGATTGTTAGGAAATGGAAACATGTAATGAGTTGTTGCTAGCGTGACATTTCTGTTTACAGTTGTTAAAAAGTTCAGTATGAGCATGGTAGCCACTAGCTATATCTAGATGGAATAGAGT
>NC_063207.1:2046838-2104338 GCF_017589495.1 Alosa alosa | reverse complement strand
TGTGTGTGTGTGTGTGTGTGTGTGTGTGAAATCCTCCCATGAAGCGCAGTTTGTCATTTTCAGCTCCCACAGGCAGTCTGCACTTTGACCTCAATGCGGCCTGTTTGTACATACCTTGCCATGTTTTTACACGCACGTTGCGAAACAAATACGGCTGAAGTAGACGCAAACGCGTTAGTACATCTGGCCCTGAGTGTGAGTGAGTGTTTGTGTGCGTGTGTGTGTGAGTGAGTGTGTGTGAGTGTGTGTGTGTGTTTTTGTGAGTGTTTGTGTGTGTATGTGGGTGAGTGTGTGTGTGTGCATGTGTACGCATCTAAAAGAGACTTTGTGTGTGTGTGTGTGTGTTTGTGTGTGTGTGTGTGCTCCGGCGTGCAGGCAATGACATATAAAGAGACTTTGTGTGTGTGTGTGTGTGTTTGTGTTTTTTTTTTGTGTTTGTGTGCGCATCTGTCTCTGTGTGTGACTGTCTAAAAGAGACTTTGTGTGTGTGTGTGTGTGTGTGATATGTGTGTGTGTGTGTATTAAAGAAACTGAGTGTGTGTTTGTTAGCGGTGACTTTGAGTCGGAAGGAAGTTGATTAATGTTTGATGCAGGAACAGCTGTGTGAATTGAGTTCTATTGTGTGAAAGCTGAAAACACAAACACACACTCTTACACACACACACACACTCTTACTCACACACACACACACAAACACACACTCTTACTCACACACACACATACTCTCCTATTTGTCTGTTCTCTCCTATTTGTCTATATTGTCTATATTATTTATGCTGGTCTCTAGACCTTACTCTTGCACTGTTGGACTAATGTTGGACTACTTTTTGCACCTTCACCATGACACTCACTCTCTTGAAACACCTTTGCCATGCACACATAACTAAAGGACTATGGTTGGACTACTGTTTGCACCTTCACCATGACACTCACTCTCTTTAGCACCTTACCAGTCCAGCCCCTGTCACTGCAATAGCCTTACGTGCTTGATCACTTATCGCCATTTGAATTTTTCTTAATTTGATTTATATATTATTTTGGTATTTTTGGTTTGTTAGTTTTCTTATCTTTTCTAATCATTTCTACTGTCTTTATTGTGCAGTGGAGTTTAGTTATATGTTTATACTTATGTTTACCATTTCTGCTGTAAGTGCATGTTGTGTGTGATGTCTGTATGCTACTGAGACCCTTGAATTTACCCTGGAGGATCAATAAAGTATCTATCTATCTATCTATCTATCTATCTATCTATCTACATACACACACACACACACTCTTACTTACACACACACATACACACACTCACACACACATACACTCAGACAAACACACACACACACAAACACACACTCTTACTCACACACACACACATACAAACGCACGCTCTTACTCACACACACACACACATACAAATGCACACTCTTACTCATACACACACAAACACACACTCTTACTCACACACACACACATACACACACACAAACGCACACTCTTACTCACACACACACAAACACACACTCTTACTCACACACACACAAATCAAACGCACACTCTTACTCTCACACACACACACAAACACACACTCTTACTCACACACACACACAAACACACACTCTAACTCACACACACACACACTCACTCACTCACACACAAACACACAAACACACACACACATTCACACACACATGCACACACACAAACGCACACTCTTACTCACACACACACATAGACACTACTCCGCAATACACACGCACATTAATATGAAACGCACACATATTAATTAATACACACACACACACCATCATAAATACTCCAGCTATGTGCAAGCACTGACAGGTGTGTGTGTGTTTGTGTGAAATATTGAGATAAGATTGTGTGTGTGTGTGTGTGTGTGTGTGTGTGTGTGTGTGTGTGTGTGTGTGTGTGTGTGAAATATTGAGATAAGATTGTGTGTGTGCGTGTGTGTGTGTGTGTGTGTGCGTGCGTGCGTGCGTGCGTGTGTGTGTGTGTGTGTGTGTGAAATATTGAGATAAGATTGTGTGTGTGTGTGTCTCTGTAGCATAGCAGTGGTGCGGCAGGTGTGTGTGTGTGTGTGTGTCTCTGTAGCATAACAGTGGTGCGGCAGGTGTGTGTGTGTGTATGTAGCATAGCAGTGGTGCGGCAGGTGTGTGTGTGTGTGTGTGTAGCATAGCAGTGGTGCGGCAGGTGTGTGTGTGTGTGTGTGTGTGTGTGTGTGTGTGTGTAGCATGGCACTGGTGCGGCAGGTGGATAGTTCTGGAACACAGGACACATGTTCAGTAGCATCTGTCTCTCTCGATCAGGCCGGCTGATCTTTGATAACCTGAAGAAGTCCATCGCCTACACACTGACCAGCAACATCCCGGAGATCTCCCCCTTCCTCTTGTTCATCGTCGCCAGCGTGCCCCTCCCCCTCGGCACCGTCACCATCCTCTGCATCGACCTGGGCACCGACATGGTACGCACGCACACACGCACATGCACACACATGCCCGCACGTACACAAACGCACACACATGCACGCACGCACGCACGCGCGCACACACACGCACACGTATGAGGGGCCGTCTAGGCCTTAATTCATACTTGGTCTTACACACACTATCATAATCTTGCACATACACCACTATACTCATGCACACTCACTATTATAGTCATTTTACATGTATGTATGAGAGGGTATAGTCGTGTATGTGAGAGAGTATAGTAGTGTATGTGAAGGAGTATAGTAGTGAATGTGAGAGAGTTTAGTAGTGTATGTGAGAGAGTATAGTGGTGTGTGTGAGAGAGTTTGCATGAAACGGAAGGGAGTTTGTTTTCTCAGTTCCTGATTGGTTTGTCGATGTCACTTCTCTCTAGCTAGCCAATTAAAATCAAGGAAGGGGCGGGACCTACAATGTCAATTGAGTCTGACGTAGCATTTCCATGATGGCAGAATCACTGGATCTAAACAAAGTTTCGAAGTGGCTTAAATAGCATTGAATGTAGTCATATGGCATCATTTCTAGCTAATAAATAGTTTTAAATGTAGGCTATAGCCATTTAAACGTGCTTTACCTGCTAGGCAGCAGCTTACCCACATAACACAGATTCCCTAGCAGGTGTAATATAAAGAAACAAAATTCCAGTGGATATTTCACGTCTTCTCAAAGACTGGCGGTTGTTAAGAGTGACGTTTTTTGCTAAAAAAAAAATAAAAAAAAATCGTCCGTGAATTTAAGGATTTTAACCGCATGCTGTAAGTTACATGCAGATCTCTTTTACAGAGGAAACCCATGCTAAAATAAAACTCTGTAGTCACAAATTTGATCGTGTTGGTGTGAATATATGTTGTAGTATGTGATTCCTACAGTGTTAAAAAAATATACTTAGAAACATCTTAGAAACGTTGTAAAATTATTGAAATAGATTAAGAAAGATACCGCTAATGGTGATTTCAATGGTTAGATTGATTTGTTTAGATCCAGTGAAATTCCTGCCTTGGCAACGCTACATCATGGCTTCGGGACTCGTGTAGTGGTGGAGGAAAAAATCAGCCATGCTATTAAACTACTAGGTACTGCAAACCGAATGCAAATTACAAAGACATTAGTGGTGACCTATTATATTGTAATGCCAATGAGCTCCTTTTGTCTGACGAAGTCATATTTTAGTGAACTGAGTCCTAAAAATTTGCTGCGGGACCTAGCATCTACACTGTCAACACAGTTCGTATAACCAGAGCCCGTCTACGGAGAGCCTCTCCACTCTCTATTAATCCCATACAAACCGAATTTGGCTGCAGTTCACCAGAGTTCACCTAGATGGCGATCGTGGGCGAGTCCAAAATACATGGGGTCCTATGGAGCTACATGGCTACATTTATTGTTTTCACCTATTTAACAACTGAAACCCTCAGATTTTATTTTATTTTTCGCAAAATGGATATGGATTATCAATCAAAAGTGAAATAATCCGGGAGTCATGCCCATTCGTTTTCTTACAGGTTGGGTGGTTGTTGCCCATAACACGCTAGCATTGATGCTATGCTATGCTATGATCCAGAGCCATATGAAGGCAACTTTATATGGCTCTGCTATGATCATGCTAATGAATGACGTCATTGACACGTTTGACAGGCTTTTTAGAACAATTAAGTTACTTTAAAACATATAATACTCAACCAAGTGTATTGTCTTTGCCTCCCCTTTCAAATACAATATTCAAATTATTTGAAAAAAAAAAAATTATATCCCGAGAAAAGTGGATTTTGAGGGGTACAGCTCCATAGACCTCCATTCATTCTGGACTCGCCCGCAAGCGCCCCTAGATGCAGTACCACACCGGAAGAGTTCCGAGAGTGAAGGTTCTCCCCTTATTAGACATTCTCTGGCAGCAACGACATGCTGCTGGTAGATAGTTTGGTAACCTAGCAACAATAAACACTTGACCCGAAGCACTCTGAAAGGAGCGCTGTCAGTGCAAAAAATGCGATGTGGACACAGGCTCACGAGTCACTGGCAACAGCAGACCAAAAGGTTACCAAAAACTTCTGCCAGCCAAACTGTAATGCACGTCCTTTTTGGAATGTTGCTGGAATGCTAGCTAACTAGCTAACTGCAATGGTAGCAATCTTTAAGATCAGTTCACTAAAATATGACTTCGCCAGACAAAAGGAGCTGATAGCCTAGGCTATTACAATATAATAGGCACCCCTCATGTCTTTGTAATTTGCATTCGGTTTGCAGTTGTAGTTTAATATTTAGTCACATAGTACTTGGCTGATTTTTTCCTCGACCACTAGGTCTACATGAACATTGTTGACAGTGTAGGTCCCGCCCCTTCCTTGATTTTAATTGGCTAGCTAGAGAGAAGTGACATTGACAAACCAATCAGGAACTGAGAAATCAAACTCCTTCCGTTTAATGCAAACTCCCTTCCGTTTCATGCAAACTCTCTCACACACACCACTATACTCTCTCACATACACCACTATACTCTCTCACATATACTATTATACTCTCTCTCGCATACACCACTATACTCTCTCACATTCACTACTATACTCTCTCACATTCACTACTATACTCTCTTGCATTCACTACTATACCTTCTCGCATACACTACTAAACTCTCTCGCATACACTATTATACTCTCTCGCATACACTACTATACTCTCTTGCATACACTACTATACTCTCTCTCATACACTACTAAACTCTCTCTCACATACACTACTACACACACATACACACACTACACACATACGCGCCTATCGCATGCACACACATTCTTGCGCGCACACATGCACACACACATACACCTGCATACATCAATGCGTACGATGCACGCTACAAGACACGCACGCGCGCACACACACACACACATACACACACATACACGCACGCACCCAGGAAGGCACTTGCAGGAATGAATGTTATGGTTAGCACACCCACTACATAGCAGGCTACACAACCTATCTGTACACTCACGCCTAACAACAGCCCTATATTAATATGGACAACTTCATACAGCCCTATATTAATATGGACAACTTCATACAGCCGCCTATATGGCAGCCGTGGCCCACTGGTTAGCGCTTCGGACTTGTAGCCGGAGGGCAGCCGTGGCCCACTGGTTAGCGCTACTGGTTAGCGCTTCAGACTTGTTACCGGAGGGCAGCCGTGGCCTACTGGTTAGCGCTTCAGACTTGTAGCCGGAGGGTTGCCGGTTCGAACCCCGACCTGTAGGCATGGCTGAAGTGCCCTTGAGCAAGGCACCTAACCCCTCACTGCTCCCCGAGCGCCGCTGTTGTTGCAGGGAGCTCACTGCACCGGGATTAGTGTGTGCTTCACCTCACTGTGTGTTCACTGTGTGCTGAGTGTGTTTCACTAATTCACGGATTGGGATAAATGCAGAGACCAAATTTCCCTCACGGGATCAAAAGAGTATATATACTTATATACTTATATTAATATGGACAACTTCATACAGCCCTATATTAATATGGACAACTTTATACAGCCCTATTAATATGGAATATATCCACCATTACAGATATTCTTATTTTAATAAAAAATATAATATTGACTGGCGTTAAATTATATCCCATGGTGCTATGCTGCGCAGTGCAAAGGTTTTGAAAGGTACAATCTTCGTAAAAACGGCACAGCAGTTGAAGGGTTGAAGTAGCCTGACCTACGGTTTTGGCATAATCTGTCATCTCAATGCGTGCCTCTGGTTGTAATAATTGACGAGATGAGTGAGCAATCCGCAATTATTAAATTTGGTTACTTGGAACCACAATTCAACACCTTCAACTTTAATTAAATGTGGACCTCATGCCATACACATTTTGACTCCAGCTGAGTTCCTAGTCTTAAAGTATTTTTCATAAAAGAAGGTTGGTAGACAAGTGTGTGCTAGACTGCTCCTATAGCCAACAATCCCCACTCTACCCTTTGGGAATTTAACTGTTGAATATGACACTTGGGTGATGTTAAATGTAAGTAAATCATGAAAATCTACTCTTTTTTGGTCAGTCTCTGACCAAAAGTCTCGACTCGGTCTTGCCTCCTCAAAGACTCGGTCTTGGCTGCATTTAAAAACCAACGGTCTCGGTCTCGACTCGGCCTTGACCCTTTAAAGACTCGGTCTCGACTCTCTCGGTCTCGACTTATGCGGTGTCGGTCTCGACTCTCTCGGTCTCGATGCGGTGTCGTCCCCATCACTAGTTCTCACACACCCCCCCACAGTACAACTGGGATATCGTGCCAACTACTGGCTACCACCATTGTGAATCACAAAGATACACACACACACACACACAGACTGGCACACTCTAATATACCTCTACAAATGCACACACACACACAGTCTTTTTCTGGTGTGCCTACACACACAGACACCTGCTGAATCAGCCTTTTACAGATTCCATTAACCTCTCAACTTGATATGCTGACAGTAAGAACCCTTGTAAACTCTTCCTCTCTCTCACACAATCACAAGTACTTCCATTCTCGCTCTCTCTCTACACACACACACACACACACACACACACTGAAGCAGCTTTTAACAGAGGAGTTATAGTTGGGATCAATAAGTGCATTGAGAGGAGCACTGACATTAGAGTGCAGCCAGAGTGAGAGCCATAGAGTGTGTGAGTGTTTCCTGTGTGTGTGTGTGTGTGTTATTTCAGCCAAGTGGGAGCCATGGGGTGCGTGGTGTTTTCCTGTATTGTGTGTGTGTTGTGCAGCCAGAGTGGGAACCGCCAAATTGTGTGAGTGTTTCTTGTGTGTGTGTGTGTGTGTGTGTTGTGCAGCCAGAGTGAGAGCCATAGAGTGTGTGAGTGTTTCCTGTGTGTGTGTGTGTGTGTGTGTGTGTGTTGTGCAGCCAGAGTGGGAGCCATAGAGTGTGTGAGTGTTTCCTGTGTGTGTGTGTGTGTGTGTGTGTGTGTTGTGCAGCCAGAGTGAGAGCCATAGAGTGTGTGAGTGTTTCCTGTGTGTGTGTTTGTGTGTGTGTGTTGTGCAGCCAGAGTGAGAGCCATAGAGTGTGTGAGTGTTTCCTGTGTGTGTGTGAGTAAGTGTGTGTGTGTGTGTTGTGCAGCCAGAGTGAGAGCCATAGTGTGTGAGTGTTTCCTGTGTGTGTGTGTGTGAGTGAGTGTGTGTGTGTGAGTGTTTCCTATGTGTGTGTGAGTGAGTGTGTGTGTGTGTGAGTGTTTCCTGTGTTCTGTCATCAGCAACACACACTTACCCTTTCTCTTTCTTTTCTAAACCTGTGTGTGTGTGTGTGTATGTGTGTTTGTTTGGTAGTTTGTTTGTAGTGGTATTTGCACAGTTCAGATACACAGTTTTCGGAGTTCACACACACACACACACACACACACACACACACACACACACACCACTGCCTCTCTCTCTTAAACTCTCTTCTTCCTCTTCATCTTTCTCTCCATTTACCCTCTCCCTCCTTATCTCTCATTCTCTCTCTCCTCATCCCTCCCCTCTCCCCCCTCTCTCCTCCTCATCCCTCTCTCTCATCCCTCTCATCCCTCTCTCTCCTCATCCCTCTCTCTCTCTCCTCCTCATCCCTCCCCTCTCTCTCATCCCTCCCCCCTCTCTCTCCTCTCCACTCATCCCCCCCTCTATCTCTCCTCATCCCTCTCTTTCCTCCTCCTCTAGGTTCCCGCCATCTCTCTGGCCTATGAGACAGCGGAGAGTGACATCATGAAGAGGCAGCCCCGCAACCCAAAGACAGACAAGCTGGTCAATGAGAGGCTCATCAGTATGGCCTACGGACAGATCGGTCAGTGTGTCTCTCTCACACACACACACACACACACACACACACACACACACACACACACACACACACACACACACACATTCATCAGTATGGCCTACGGACAGATCGGTCAGTGTCTCTCTGTCTCTCACACACACACAGACACACACACACACCTGCCAGCGTGCACACACAATACGCACACCGACACACACGAGTATCATCAGTATGGCATGTGGACAGATCGGTCAGTGTGTCTGTCTCACACACACACACACACACACACACACACACACACTCATCAGTATGGCCTGTGGACAGATCGGTCAGTGTGTCTGTCTCACACACACACACACACTCATCAGTATGGCCTGTGGACAGATTGGTCAGTGTCTCTCTCTCACACACACACACACACACACTCATCAGTATGGCCTGTGGACAGATCGGTCAGTGTCTCTGTCTCACACACACACACACACACACACTCATCACTATGGCCTGTGGACAGATCGGTCAGTGTCTCTCTCTCACACACACACACAAACACACACACTCATCAGTATGGCCTGTGGACAGATCGGTCAGTGTCTTTGTCTCTAATACACACACACACACACACGCACACACACAAACACAGACAATATCTGAAGTTATCAGCTAGCTAACAGTATATAAGAACATTTTTGAGTTGTTAGGAAGTCTATGTTGTTACCTTTGGGAGCTATAGGCAAACTGGTGTAACCCACTTCCAGTGAATTATGCCAAGCTAGGCTAGGCTAACGTTGGGGGTATTAGACTGGGTTATAGCACAGTGAATTACGCTAAGCTAGGCTAACATTTGGGGTATTAGACTGGGTTATAGCACAGTGAATTACGCTAAGCTAGGCTAACGATGGGGTTATTAGACTTGGTTATAGCACAGTGAATTACGCTAAGCTAGGCTAACATTGGGGGTATTAGACTGGGTTATAGCCATGGAGTTTCGAGGCCATTATACAACTTTTTAAAAATATTAGTTTGGACACACACACACTTTTTGCGTGCAAAATACCGATGCTAATTTCAGCATCATTTTAGTCATTGTCATTGGATTTTCCCATTTTATAAATCGAATCGGCAGTAAGCCTTATAAGTATGTAAATAAATAAATAACCTATATAGGTTTTACGTAAACTGGATAAAACCCATTAACAGCATCGCGTCCGCGTAACCACACCATCTACAGTACTGTGGGACTGCACAATCTCGTATTCACTCTGTTGGATATCTGGACCAGTTTGTCTACTTGGATACCATAAATCCTCAAATTATGGCAGGGTCTTAAAGACCAAAGTACGACCTTTAGGGGGCAGGATTGTATTAGAGACAGCCTTTTATTTCTTATCACGGTTTTTATTTTGGGGACATCGCGTTTCTTGGAGAACTGGTGAGCGAATCAGAAGAAGCGAATCAGAAGAGCGAATCATCTTGGCCGAACTGAGCGCCTTGAACTGTGTCTGACAGCGAGCGACAAAATCCATCACTACCTCTGGCAAAAAAAAAGCTCACCGGCAAGGTGACAGCGAATGCAACATAAAGAGTTGTATACAAGAAAACCCAGATTTTGCTGCTAAAAGCGGCGTAACTCCCTCTATCATTGGTAGTAAATGACAGGGGAAAATTATGACATGGTGAAATACTTTTTTTGACTTTACGCGCACGTAAGGTTAATTCCTCTTAGTGTTTTGTTGTGCCTATACAGTGTTGGGAGTAACGCGTTACAAAACGCGTTCTTGAATTTCCCCTTGGGGATCAATAAAGTATCTATCTATCTATCTATCTATCAAAAGTGGCATAATGTAGGCCTAATGAGCCTAATTTGCTGTAACGTGGTAGGCTAATGTAAGGCATTACAAAAAAATAGGTAAATATTTTACTCGGGACAAACTTCAGTAACACGCGTTAATGCATTTTAACCCGAAATTAAGTGGTATTTTGTTTTATACATCTATACAAATTCGTCAACACCGCCGCAAGATCAGCAGGAGAAAAAAATCTGTGCAAATAGTAGAATGTTAATTCCTGTCAGGCCTAGGCTAGGCTACTTTCAAGATGATTGTGGCTGCAGCAAGTCAGACTCTACATTTGTGACATGGACATAAAGGCCTGCTTGAGCATATGAAGGCAGAACATTCATTCATATCACGGAGGGTAGGCCTCTGACTCTGGGTGGACTTTAAAAAGCCGTCTAGATTAAAAAAGTTAAAGCAGAGACATTCCTTCCAAAATCGCCTGTTTTGGTTGTGTGGGCAGCTGCTGGACGGGACGGTGGAAGAATAACGATTTTTTTTAACTCTCAATTAACTGTGTGTGACCCGGTGTGACCCTGGCGTTCGTTAGGGCCGTACCACTGGAGGAGGGGCCGCTCATAAACTCCCCTTAATTGTTGCAAATATAGACTAGGTATAGTTGCGACTTCCGAAAACCCATACAAACCCTGACACGCATGCACATATAAGCATAGATAAACACACACATAGAAGTAAGAGTGGCTTTAAGTAATCATATAATCACATTTATGTCTGTGTGTGTGCGATTTGTCATATACATTTTGTGTGCTTATTATTGGGTTTTGGTATATGTGTGTGCATGTGTGTCGCGATGGCGTGTGTAATCGTGTGTGTATGTTTGGTATATGTGTGTGTGCGTGTGTGTGTGTGGGTTTGGTATATGTGTGTGTGCGTGTGTGTGGGTTTGGTATATGTGTGTGTGCGTCGTCTTCGCGTGTAAAGAGCATGATCCAGGCTCTGGCAGCTTATTCCGCGTGCTGTGATCTGGCTGAGCGGCTTCTGCCCAGTGTCATATTGGGCAAGAAGACTGGAGTGGGACGACAGACTAACCTGCTTGAGTGGAGGACTTCTCTGGGACAGCAATAGATGCCTTACACACACACACACACACACACACACACACACACACACACACACACACACACACACACACACACACTTAACGAGGTGGAGGACTACTACGGACAGCAATGGGTACACACACACACACACACACACACACACACACACTAACGAGGTGGAGGACTACTACGGACAGCAATGGGTACACACACACACACACACACACACACACACACACACTTAACGAGGTGGAGGACTACTACGGACAGCAATGGGTACACACACACACACACACACACACACACACACACACACTTAACGAGGTGGAGGACTACTACGGACAGCAATGGGCACACACACACACACACACCTGCCTTTTTTACACACATACCTACTGGACAGCAATGGTGCACACACACACACACACACACACACATAGCGGGTGGAGGGACTACCCAAGGGACAACCTTAATGGGTACACACACACACACACACACACACACTTAACGAGGTGGAGGACTACTACGGACAGCAATGGGTACACACACACACACACACACACACACACACACACACACACACACACTTAACGAGGTGGAGGACTACTACGGACAGCAATGGGTACACACACACACACACACACACACACACACACACACACACTTAACGAGGTGGAGGACTACTACGGACAGCAATGGGTACACACACACACACACACCGCACACACACACACTTAACAAGGTGGAGGACTACTACGGACAGCAATGGGTACACACACACACACACACACACACACACACTTACAGGTGGAGGAAACTGGGACAGCAATGGGTACACACACCTGCGCACACACACACACAACAACAATGGGCAATGGGAGGACAAGGTGGAGGGACAACAGCAATGGGTACCACACACACACACACACACACACACTTAACAAGGTGGAGGACTACTACGGACAGCAATGGGTACACACACACACACACACACTTAACAAGGTGGAGGACTACTACGGACAGCAATGGGTACACACACACACACATGCACACACTTAACAAGATGGAGGACTACAATGGGACAGCAAGATGGTACACACAGGACAGCCAGTAGATCGCCACGCCGCGTCACACACACTTAACAAGGTGGAGGACTACTACGGACAGCAATGGGTACACACAGACACACAACCCCTTGCACGCACGCGCACGCACGCACACACACACTTAACAAGGTGGAGGACTACTACGGTCAGCAATGGGTACACACACACGCACACACACACACACACACACACTTAACAAGGTGGAGGACTAACCAATGTTAAGAGATGCGCTAGTAAGAGATGCTAGCACCCATGCTAACCCTAGCCTCCCAATGTTAAGAGATGCGCTAGTAAGAGATGCTAGCACCCATGGGTTTTAGCTCACTTGCTAGTACGCTCGCCTACCAATGTTAAGAGATGCGCTAGTAAGAGATGCTAGCACCCATGGGTTTTAGCCTCCCAATGTGAGGCGCACACATACAGGCACACACATTCTGTATTTTCTATACATTATTCATGTTTTCTGTGTAATAATCCATCTTGTGTGTGTGTGTGTGTGTGTCCTCAGACATATGAGCAGCGTAAGATTGTGGAGTTCACGTGCCATACAGCGTTCTTCACGAGCATCGTGGTGGTTCAGTGGGCCGACCTGATCATCTGCAAGACCAGGAGGAACTCACTCTTACAGCAGGGCATGAAGTAAGATGCCCTGTAACACACACACACACAACACACACACACACACACACACACACACACACGGAATGATCCAGCATACGATTCGTGGGGGGCGGGGGGTTGCTTGAGAGAGAGACAGAAATACAATTCACCATAACGCGTATAAAGCACGGCCCACCTGAACACACACAGCATGTTCCACCAAAACACACACACACACACACACACACATACACACACACACACACACAGAGTATGTTCCACCAAAACACACACACACACAGAGCATGTTCCACCAAAACACACACACACACACACACACACACACACACACACACACACACACACACACACACACAGCACAGCACAGTCCACCATAACACACACACACACACACACACACACACACACATACAGCACATTCCACCATAACACACACACACACACACACACACACACACACACACACACACACACACAGCACAGTCCACCATAACACACACACACACACACAGCACAGTCCACCATAACACACACGGTCCACCATAGACTTCCAGAGCTGGTGGCCTACATGGCTGGTGGCTGGTGGCTCGTGATTCTCAGACACAGGGGGTCCAGGAGGAAGAGGGGGCAACAGAGAGATTAGAACACAGGAGACGGGTGGAACACACAGAGGGGGTAGAACACAGAGAGGGGGTAGAACACAGAGAGAATTGGGAACACAGAGAGGGGGGGGAACACAGAGAGAGGGTAGAACACAGAGAGGGGTAGAACACAGAGAGAGGGTAGAACACAGAGAGAGAGAGGGTAGAACACAGAGAGAGGGTAGAACACAGAGAGAGGGTAGAACACAGAGAGAGGGTAGAACACAGGAGAGGGGGAACACAGAGAGGGGGGTAGAACACAGAGAGGGGGTAGAACACAGAGAGAGGGGTAGAACACAGAGAGAGGGTAGAACACAGAGAGGGGGGGAGAACACAGAGAGGGGGTAGAACACAGAGAGGGGTGGGAAACACAGAGAGGGGGTAGAAACACAGAGAGGGGTAGGAGGGTTTTGCCACAGGGTTGTTCCTGAACAGAAAACAGTATTTTAACGTTTCGGTTTGGTTCCCACCCCTAAATTTATCGTTCCTGAAACGGGTTAGAACAAAAAATATTGTTCCTGAACCGGGTTAATAATAACATTCCATGTCAGCTAATGGGACAAAATATATGAATGCTTGTATGCTTTTAAACTGGCTATTAATAGTCACAATATTGTCTTTTAGACTCTATCCCACAGCAGACATACTAAAAAACACTAGGCCTCTGCTTTATACAAGCTGCACCAGTGTCTTCCTATAGCCTTTACCCAAACAAAAAAATGCTGTCATATATACAGTATATTTTTAATGGGTACTGTAATATTGATTCTTGAATGCCTTCCCATTGTCTAAATGCCAAAATGGGGACTATTACCATTTCCAAATAAATTGTAAAGCTGTAGCCTTACTTGGGTGAAAATGCTAGTTTTTTCCAACAATGTTCGCCACTGACCCTAGTAAAAAGAAAATAGGTGAAATTAAATCCCATTGAGATTTGAGACTTAATAGGCCTTTTGATTGCTTACTAGGGTCAAGCTCTGTCTGTCTGCACTCTATGCATTCACTGAATGACAGGAGGTGACCCTCACCATTTCATTGAGGACACAAACCTTCCCAGGAACAAAAAAAGGACCGGTATTAAACAGTTACCACTAATTAAAAAAAATCGTTTCTGTTCCGAAACAGAAAAAATCATAAAGTTTCTGGTTTTATTTTTGTTCCATGAACCGGTTCAAAGCCTTGGGCAGAACACAGAGAGGGGGGTGTAGAACACAGAGAGGGGGTTAGAACACAGAGAGGGGGGTAGGGGAGAACACAGAGAGGGGGGGAGAACACAGAGGGGGGGGGGGGGGTAGAACACAGAGAGGGGGTTAGGAACAGAACACAGAGAGGGGGTAGAACACAGAGAGGGGGTTAGAACACAGAGGGGGTTAGGGGGGTAGAACACAGAGAGGGGGGTAGGGGTGAACACAGAGAGGGGGTTAGAAACACAGAGAGGGGGTGGGGAGTAGAACACAGAGAGGGGGTGAAACACAGAGAGAGGGGGTGGGGGGGTAGGAACACGGGGGGCAGAACACAGAGAGAGGGGTAGAGAGAGGGTAGAACACAGAGAGAGGGGGTAGTGGAGGGGGGGGTAGAGGAAGAGTGGAGGCTGCAGATGTTAAAGTATTTGTATGTGTGTGTGTGTGTGTGTGGAGAGAGAGACAGAGGAGAGAAGGACAAACAGAGAGAGAGAGGAGAGAGGGAGAGAAGGAGAGAGGGAGAGAGGAGGCAGAGAGGAGAGAAGGAGGGAGAGAGGGAGGAGGGAGAGAGGAGGGAGGAGGGAGAGGAGGAGGAGAGAGGAGGAGAGAAGGAGAGGAGGAGAAGGAGGAGGAGAGGAGAGAAGGAGAGGAGGAGGGGAGAGGGAGAGAATGAGAGAGGAGAAGGAGAGGGAGGAGGAGAGAGGGAGGAGAGAAGGAGAGAGGGAGAGAAGGAGGAGGAGAGGAGAGAAGGAGAGAAGGAGAGAGGGAGGAGGAGAGAGGGAGGAGGAGAGAGGGAGGAGGGGAGAGGCAGAGAAGGAGAGGGAGGAGGAGAGGGAGAGGGAGAGAAGGAGAGAGGGAGAGAAGGAGAGAGGGAGAGAAGGAGAGAGGGAGGAGGAGAGAGGGAGGAGGAGAGAGGGAGAGAAGGAGGAGATTGTTTCATGTCTCTCCTCTGCAGGCTCTTATTTGTTTGTTTTCCTGAAGAAGGAAGGAGTGTGTGTGTGTGTGCGTGTGTGTGTGTTGCTGTTGAAGCATCAGGAGATGTTGGTGTGTGGGCGTGCGTGCATGCGAGTGTGTGTGTGTGTGTGTGTGTGTGTGTGTTGCTGTTGAAGCATCAGGAGATGTTGGTGTGTGGGCGTGCGTGCATGCGAGTGTGTGTGTATGTGTGTGTGTGTGTGTGTGTGTGTGTATGTGTGTGCGAGTGTGTGTATGTGTGTGTGTGTGTGTGTGTGTGTGTGAGTGTGTGTGTGAGGTGGCACTGCACTCTTTGTTTGTTTTCCTGCGGCCATGGTTACTATTTGCATTCCATGCATTAGAATTGAACATGATCAAAGAGAGGAGCGGCAGAGGGGAGACTGCTTCACATGCCCAGACATACAAAGAGATCGAAATTACGTTTCCCACTATCCCACGGTGAAGACAAGACATATTTTACCAATTAAGTCCACAGACAAACATAACATGTAAATAATAAATGAGTAAATAAGAAGGCACATACAATGAAGAAATAAGAGCAGCAAAATTGGGTTGAAATTGTGCAATTGTGCATAGACAGTCAATATAGTAGTGCAAAGTCAGGCCAATAAATGGCTGAGGTAGTTCTGTTTGACAAGTGGCATAGTGGTGCAAGTTATGTAAGAGCAGCAGAAGTGTGTTGTGTTTTCAGGACAACAGGACAACAACAACAACAACAAGTTGCAAAGTGTGCAAGTGTACAAGTGGAGTAGTGCAGGCGGAGTAGTGGAGTAGTGGAGTAGTGGAGTAGTGCAAGTGGAGTAGTGCAAGTGGAGTAGTGCAAGTGGAGTAGTGCTCACTCTCTCCACCACAGCACCGTCGATGGTCAGTGGCAGGTGTTGGGTGTGACCTCTCCGAAGTCAACAACAATCTCCTTGGTCTTGCTGATGTTCAGCAGGAGGTTGTTGTCCCTGCAACCACGTGGTCAGAAGGTCGACCTCCAACCTGTATTGAGTCTGCAAAATTAAGCCCTTGGTGATGAGATCCACCAAGTTGTGTGGGTCAGCAAATTTCACTATGTGATTGTTGCTGTGGGGTTGCAGTGCAGTCATCGTCCAGCAGGGTGAAGAGCAGCCGGACTGAGCGCGCATGGCCAGGGGGCCCGTGCTCAGTGTGATGCTGCTTGATATTGTTGCCAACACCGCATTGCTACTTGAGGCCTCTGACAGAGGAAGTCCAGTAGCCAGTTGCAGAGGTAGGTACTGAGTCCCAGTTTGTCAAGTTTGCAGATGAGTTGTTGTGGTATTATGGTGTTGAATGCAGAACTGGAAGTCTATAAACAGCAACCTTACATATGAGTCTCTTTCTTCCAGGTGGGTGAGGGCAGGGTGGAGGAAGGGCTGGGCAGAGCAGATTGCATCCTCTGTGGACCGTTTGGCTCGGTATGCAATCTGGCGTAATAATGTAATAATGTAATAATGGCGAGGCGATTATGATTGGCTAAAGGCAGAGTCATGTTTCATGATAGCCAATCAGAGCCAGTGTTTTTACACACTTGCCAGCACTGCGTGCCACACACAACCTTCAGCTAAAATAGATATTGACCCGGAAACAGCAGAGGTCAGGAGCAATCCGAGAAAAGTTGGCCTTTTCAAGGTGGAGATATAAGCACTACTTCAAATTCATCAAGGCAAACGTGCATATAATGTGTACATTATGTCCAGGGCCGGAGACTTTGTCGACATCCGTTGTAAGCAACTCTAATTTAATGAAGCATCTCACACACGCATCTAAAGCTAGTGGCCAAAAACACCGATACCTCCACCACAGATGATAGCTCGCCATCCACTAGCAAAGAAGGACTCGGAGCAAAGTCCTCCAAGCAGCAAAAGCTATCTCTCTGCCTCACAACAAAAACCTATGACACAGGCTGAAGTCAACCATAGGTCTGTCGTGTGCAATATCTTGAATTTCCCCTTGGGGATCAATAAAGTATCTATCTATCTATCTATCTATCTATCTATCTATCTATCTATCTAATAAATATTATAAGTTATGTAGCCTACAAACACCTGTCTGTTCTACTCATTTCAACTGGCTGCTCAAAAAATCCAAAATCTTTGACATATAGCAACTTTTTGTAACAGTGCGCAAATAGTTACTTTTCCCTGAGTAGCGAGTTACTCTTATCATAGAGTAATTCAGTTACTAACTCAGTTACTTTTTGGAACAAGTATTGAGTAACTCTAACTAATTACTTTTTAAAGTAACGTTCCCAACACTGACTATGTGTGTGTGAGTGACGTGTGAGTCTGTGCATTCACGTGTACGTGTGTGTCTGTGTGTGTGTGTCTGTGTGTGTGTGTGTGCAGGTGAAATGATCAGGCATGTTTAATAAGTGTGATGAGGTGCTCCTGCTGTTTGATCTCACGCTCTGCTGTCATCTGCTCTCATTGCATCTGTGAAGCTCCATACATACATACATACATACATATATACACATACATACATACATATATACACATACATACATACATACATACATACATACATACACACGTACATACATACATACACTACGTACATACATACATACATACGTTTTCTGTGTGTGTTTATGGGAATGAGATCCTGATCCTTCACTTTCTGTGTGTGTGTGCGTGTTTGTGTGTGTGTAGGAATCGGATCCTGATCTTTGGCATGTTTGCGGAGACGGCTCTGGCTGCTTTCCTTTCCTACTGCCCTGGCATGGACATAGCTTTGAGGATGTACCCATTAAAGTAAGTCTCACACACACACACATGCATGGACCACACACACACACACACGCATGGACCACACACACACACACACACGCACACACACACACACACACACACACAGACACACACGCATGAAACACACACACACACTTACGTATTTCTGTTTCACACTCTGTCTTTTTCTCTCTTGCTCTCTCTCTCTCACACACACACACACACACACACACATGTACACACACACACACACACACACACACACACACATGTACACACATTTTGAGATGCCTTTCTGCTTGACACACAATGCCCTGCTGCCACACACACACACACACACACACACACACACACACATGTACACACATTTTGATATGCCTTTCTGCTTGACACACAATGCCCTGCTGCCACACACACACACACACACGCACACACACACACACACACACACACACACACACACACGGAAGGCTGTGATGCATGGAAAATGCATTAGGAAAGCAATCTGTAGCTTTTCTACTTCCAGTTCCACAGCGTTCAGTCTAGTCCAGTCCAGTTCCGTCTCCTTTATTCGCCTGTCCTGCTGATGGACCAGCAGCCCCACTGCACCCCACCCCCACCGCACCACTGTCTCCCCGTTGTTGTTGGTTTTATTAGTGTGACTGTTAATGATGCAGTGTTGCCAAATCATACAGAAATGTAATCTCTCTGTCCCTCTCTTTCTCTCTGTCCCTCACTCTCTCCTCCATCTCTCTCTTTCTCTCTCCTCCATCTCTCTCTCCCTGTCTCTCTCTCTCCTCCATCTCTCCTCTCCTCCATCTCCTCTCCTCCCCTCCATCTCTCTCCTCTATCTCTCTCTCCTCCATCTCTCTCCTCTCCTCCATCTCTCTCTCTCTGCCACCCGCCCTCCAGGATATCCTGGTGGTTCTGTGCCTTCCCATACAGCCTCCTGATCTTCATCTACGATGAGATACGCAAGTTCATCATACGCAGGCAGCCTGGAGGTGAGTCAGTGCACCCTGAGAGAGTCAAAACACCTACACCACCCTCACAGAGAGAGACAGGACCTCACAGAGTCAAAACACCTACACCACCCTCACAGAGAGAGACAGGACCTCACAGAGTCAAAACACCTACACCACCCTCACAGAGAGAGACAGGACCTCACAGAGTCAAAACACCTACACCACCCCTTACAAAGAGAGAGACAGGACCTCACAGAGTCAAAACACCTACACCACCCCTTACAAAGAGAGAGACAGACCTCACAGAGTCAAAACACCTACACCACCCTCACAGAGAGAGAGACAGGACCTCACTGAGTCAAAACACCTACACCACCCTCAGAGAGAGAGAGACAGGACACCTAGGCCACCAAAATGTTCTACCTTAAGATGATGATACAAGGGGCAACTTTTTGGGCAATGTTTCTGAGCGACACTTGGGCAACATAATTTCTATCTGAACAATTTGGATACTTATGGGCAACGTTTTGAGATAATCCAATCAGAGTGCTAGCAATGAATCACATGACCAAGCTTCTGAAAATTTCAACAAAGATGGCAGCATCACGACAGCGAAGCAAGGAAAAAGAGAGGCTTTTTATATCGAGTGTTTATGTTGAAACCCAAACTGGGCATTTTACCTCATGAAATGCTTAATAAAACAACTAACATCTATTGTTATGTGCTGAGGTCGTTAAGAAGATATTGTTTGTCTTTTTCAGTAAACTGTTAGCTACCATTGCTTCATTGAGATCTAATGGAATTTAGCGTTTTGCTAACAAAATTATCGCAAGCAAGTTGCAAGTTGTATGTTGCCTCATTGGTTGCCCTGTGTCTCACCTGGTTGCCCTGATTGGTTGCCCTGATTGGTTGCCCTGTGTCTCACCTGGTTGCCCACAAAATGTCCCCGTGTATCATCAGCTTTACAGTTAGCCGTCACATTTTAATTAGAGAGGGAAATGAAATCTCTCATAGCTTCCTAGTGAGGGGAAATGAAATCTCTCATAGCCTACCTAGCTACCTGGTGAGGGGAAATGAAATCTCTCATAGCCTACCTAGCTACCTGGTGAGGGGAAATGAAATCTCTAATAGCTACCTAGTGAGGGGAAATTAAATCTCCCATAGCTACCCTGAGTGGAGGGGAAAATGACATCTCTCATGGCCTAATCTCTCATAGCTACCTAGTGGGGCTCTCATAGCCTACCTAGCTACCTGGTGAGGGAAATGAAATCTCTCATAGCTTCCTAGTGAGGGAAATGAAATCTCTCATAGCTACCTAGTGAGGGAAATTAAATCTCTCATAGCTACCTAGTGAGGGAAATGAAATCTCTCATAGCTTCCTAGTGAGGGAAATGAAATCTCTCATAGCCTACCTAGCTACCTGGTGAGGGGAAATGAAATCTCTCATAGCCTACCTAGCTACCTGGTGAGGGAAATGAAATCTCTCATAGCCTACCTAGCTACCTGGTGAGGGAAATGAAATCTCTCATAGCCTACCTAGCTACCTGGTGAGGGAAATGAAATCTCTCATAGCCTACCTAGCTACCTGGTGAGGGAAATGAAATCTCTCATAGCTACCTAGTGAGGGAAATGAAATCTCTCATAGCTACCTAGTGAGGGGAAATGACATCTCTCATAGCTACCTAGTGAGGGAAATGAAATCTCTCATAGCCTACCTAGCTACCTGGTGAGGGAAATGAAATCTCTCATAGCTACCTAGTGAGGGAAATGAAATCTCTCATAGCTACCTAGTGAGGGAAATGAAATCTCTCATAGCTACCTAGTGAGGGAAATGAAATCTCTCATAGCTTCCTAGTGAGGGAAATGAAATCTCTCATAGCTACCTAGTGAGGGAAATGAAATCTCTCATAGCTACCTAGAGAGGGAAATGAAATCTCAGTAGCTTCCTAGTGAGGAAATGAAATCTCTCTCATAGCCTACCTAGCCACCTGGGTGAGGGAAATGAAATCCCTCATAGCCCAGGGAAGAAATCTCTCAACCTACCTAGCTTCCTGGTGAGGGGAAATGAAGAATCTACCTAGCTAATAGCTACCCTAGTGTGGGGAAATTAAATCTCTCATAGCTACCTAGTGAGGGAAATGACATCCTCATAGCTGCCACCTGAGTGAGGGAAGCTGACATCTCTCAATCTCTCATAGCTACCTAGTGAGAGGTCTGGCCATGGTGAGGGCTAGAGCTTGTCTATCCTGAGGCGGTAACATGTTTTTAACGCAGGACAGATACATTGTGCACATGTTCCCATGGTGATGACATGAAACAGTCTTGCATGGCGACTCAATGGTAGCCTATGTGTTATTTTACCAATAGAAACCAATAGAAAGCGTCTTTTTATGTTCCATTTATGTAACCTATCAGGCGTGGTTTAATTTTGGAAGAGGGAAAAAAAAATGCTTCAGATGAAATAATTTCTATGGAGCCCCTGCAGTACCTAGGGGGAGAACCCCCTGAAGACCACTGCCCTAGACCACTGCCCTAGACCACTGCCCTAGACCACTGACCCTAGACCACTGCCCTAGACCACTGCCCAGAGAGAGAGACAGAGAGAGAGAGAACATCTAATGGAGACTAGATGATTCCTCGTAGAGCAAATCAAAGTGGCTAAACCATACATAACATAGGCTATAGTACTCATAATGAGGGTCATATCAGCTAAATGATTGTGTGTGTGTCACCACATCTTCTTTCTGTGAGATATCTCCTGTGTGTGTGTGTGTGTGTATGTGTGAGTGACCACGTATTCTTGGTTGTCTTGATTCTGCAGGCTGGGTGGAGATGGAATCATACTATTAAACCAAATCAACACATCGTCCCTCCTTCAGTGTGCTGCTGTGTAGAGCAGGGCCAGCGTATTTCTGTGGGTACATCTCTGAGAGTGTGTGTGTGTGTGTGTGTGTGAGAGAGAGTGAGAGAGAGAGAGAGAGGCTTGCAGAGTAGCAACACCAAAACAGACCCAGACCTGCTCTTGAGATGATCCAGAGGCTTCCCTGTGTGTGTGTGTGTGTGTGTGTGTGTGTGGTCTTGGTCCAGAAGGCTCCCATAACATTTGGGGAAAATGAGGGAATACAGTTTTGAATTAATTAATTAATTAATGGATGTGTGATGGATGGAGTGAAAAAAATGAGTGAGTGAGTGTGTGAGTGAGTGAGTGAGTGAGTGTGTGGATGAGTGAGTGAGTGAGTGAGTGTGTGGATGAGTGAGTGAGTGTGTGGATGAGTGAGTGAGTGAGTGAGTGTGTGAATGAGTGAGTGAGTGAGGAGAGTGTGTGAGTGAGTGAGTGTGTGAGAGGAGTGGATGAATGAGTGAGTAAGGGAATGAGTCAGGAGGTCTGCCTTGACTGGTAAATACTGAATGCTGCTGCCATGCTCAGTCATGTGACACGTGTATGGAACCTTCGCATTTGAAATGAACGTGTGCAGCAAGGACGCCACATATCAATGAGCTGTATTTGTGAAAATAAAGAATTAAGACAATTATTATTTTGTGTTTGGGCCTGTCTTTGTGTACGCATGTTAAAGAATGACTATGAGCAGTGGTGTGCACAGAGGGGACGCCAGACAAGGGCTGGGGCACCTGCCGCACGACATGGGATTACAAGGTTATGATGTGTCAAGGGCACCTACGCCATGACATGGGATTACAAGGTCATGATGTGTCAAGGGCACCTACCGCACGACATGGGATTACAAGGTCATGATGTGTCCAGGGCACCTACGCCACGACATGGGATTACCGCAGTGACATGACTGCTTGGTGTGTGTGTGTGTGAGTGTGAGAGAGAGAGAGGTGAGGGTCTGCAGTCACATGACTGCTTGGGGTGTGTGTGTGTGTGAGTGTGAGAGAGAGAGAGAGAGAGAGAGAGAGAGAGAGGGGTGAGGGTCTGCAGTGACATGAGAGTACTTGTGTTGTTATGGCAACACCACATGGCCTACAGTGCCTTTTGAAAATGACAAAGTAGGCCCCTACATCAGACAAAGTTGGGACGTTGTGTAAAATGTGAATAAAACAGAATGTAATAATCTGCAAATCTCTCAAACTCATATTTAGTTGCAAAAGGACACAGACAACATATCAAATGTTGAAAATGACTAATTTTACTATTTCATGGAAAATATATGTTAATATTGAATTTGATACAGCTACATGCTTCAAAAAAAGTTGGGACAGAGACAACAAAATGCTGGAAAAGTTGTGTAATGATAAATAAAACAAAAGAAGGAATGTTTCAAAACCAATTAGGGTAACTGGCAATACAATTGGGTATGAAAATAGCATCCCAGAGAGGCAAGGGTCTCTTAGAAGTAAAGATGTAGGGGTATTCATCACTCTGTGTAAACCTGTGTGCACAAATGATGAAACAATGTAATTTTTAATGCTTCTTAACATGAAATTGTGGACGATATAGGGGAGTTCATCATCTACGGGACATAATTATTAAAACATTCAGAGAATCCAGAGAAATCTTTGCAAAACAAGGGATAGAGCTGAAAAACACATTGGATGGCCGTTGTCTTCTGGACCTCAGATGGCACTGCATCAACACCAGACCTGTTTCCACACCTGCATTGTATGGGCTCAGGAAAACCTCTGATAACCATTGTCTATGTGTACAGTTTGATACTCAATGCAAAACTGCAGCTAAAATTGTAACAGCCAAAACAGTCAAAATTGTATTGAGACATGATACAGAAATACCTAACGGTCTTATCTGGGCTTGAGCTTGTTTAAAATGAACTGAGGTAACATGGATAAAGGTGATGGTTAGACCAATCAAAATGCACCCTTCTGTTTGGAAATCATAGACTCATCTGAGGGGCCTATTCACTAAGAACTAACTAACATGACTAACCCCTTATTGTTGAGCAACTGAAATCCTATTTTCAGGCAGTAATGGGACAACATTCAATTCTCAAAACTCTAGCAACTGGTCTCCTCAGTTCCTAAACATTTACAGAATTGTGTTAAATGAAGAGGTGAAGCAGCACAGTGGTAAACATTCCCTATCCCAGCTTTTTTTTTAAA
Source organism: Alosa alosa (assembly GCF_017589495.1). NCBI lineage: Eukaryota > Metazoa > Chordata > Actinopteri > Clupeiformes > Clupeidae > Alosa > Alosa alosa. Next base: position 2,079,864 of record NC_063207.1, on the reverse strand, counting down.
CATGTTGCTGGCATTAAATTCAAAATTAACATATATTTTCCTAGCCTAGAAATCTAGATGCACCCCTAGCTGCAGCAAATTACATTTGCTGCCAGGGCTAGTCTAGCAATACTCCGTTGGCTTGTGAGCTCGAAAATTAAACTTCTATCAGGCCAATCAAATGTGTGTATAGAGTTGTTAGTAGGGCTTAACAGAATGATTGATGGCAGAGTTGCAACGGTTTGGAATTCCCTGCTACTTGAAAAACAAATAAGATAATGTTGGTGTTGGCTAACAGTGTGACATGAGTTAAGCTTTTATTAAGTTGGCAAAAGTTTGAACTAGCCAAATAGCTCGGCTGGGAAACGATGGGACTCAGCGCTGTCCTGTTGCGTGCAGAGGGAATTTTAAAGACAACCGATTATCCTGCTCCTCGGACTTAGCACTGCGACGGTGAGTGCCCAGATCCTACATTTTTAATGTGGGTCTGGCTCGTCAGGCTAATATTTTCCATGACATAGTCCAAATTTTCATTTTCATTTTACATTTGATATGTTGTATATGTAGCCTAGAAATCTAGACGCACCCTAGCTGGCAGCAAATTAATTTGCTCAGCCTGTACGCCTAGTATCAAACCATAGGGATTTCTATTTGCTGACGCTTCATGGGCGCCATCCAATCACAGCACTCTATTTTGTTAGAGAGTCTTAAGGGCGGGCTTAACAGGATGACGACACAGTCCCACGACCCGGTGAACAACAAGGAAGGTGGCTATGGCTTAACTAAGAGCCGGTTGTTTGAATCGGTGTTACGCGTCAACTTTGGAGGAGTTGGACTTGTGCTTTTCTTTGAAAGTTGAGCAAGACAATGCTCTAATGAAATCTCTAATAGCTACCTAGTGAGGGGAAATTAAATCTCTCATAGCTACCTAGTGAGGGGAAATGACATCTCTCATAGCTAATCTCTCATAGCTACCTAGTGAGAGGCCTGGCCATGGTGAGTGGCGCAGAGCTTGTCTATTCTGAGGCGGTAACATGTTTTAACGCAGGACAGATACATTGTGCACATGTTCCCATGGTGATGACATGAAAACAGTCTTGCATGACGACTCACGGGTAGCCTATGTGTTATTTTACCAATAGAAACCAATAGAAAGCGTCTTTTTTATGTTCCATTTATGTAACCTATCAGACGTGTTTAATTTTTGGAAGAGGAAAAAAATGCTTCAGATGAAATAATTTGGCGGAGCCCCTGCAGTACCTAGGGGGCGAGAACCCCCTGAAGACCACTGCCCTAGACCACTGACCTAGACCACTGCCCTAGACCACTGACCTAGACCACTGCCCTAGACCACTGCCAGAGAGAGAGAGAGACAGAGAGAGAGAGAACATCTAATGGAGACTAGATGATTCCTCGCAGAGCAAATCAAAGTGGCTAAACCATACATAACATAGGCTATAGTACTCATAATGAGGGTCATATCAGCTAAATGATTGTGTGTGTGTCACCACATCTTCTTTCTGTGAGATATCTCCTGTGTGTGTGTGTGTGTGTATGTGTGAGTGACCACGTATTCTTGGTTGTCTTGATTCTGCAGGCTGGGTGGAGATGGAATCATACTATTAAACCAAATCAACACATCGTCCCTCCTTCAGTGTGCTGCTGTGTAGAGCAGGGCCAGCGTATTTCTGTGGGTACATCTCTGAGAGTGTGTGTGTGTGTGTGTGTGTGTGAGAGAGAGTGAGAGAGAGAGAGAGAGGCTTGCAGAGTAGCAACACCAAAACAGACCCAGACCTGCTCTTGAGATGATCCAGAGGCTTCCCTGTGTGTGTTTGTGTGTGTGTGTGTGTGTGTGGTCTTGGTCCAGAAGGCTCCCATAACATTTGGGGAAAATGAGGGAATACAGTTTTGAATTAATTAATTAATTAATGGATGTGTGATGGATGGAGTGAAAAAAATGAGTGAGTGAGTGAGTGAGTGAGTGAGTGTGTGGATGAGTGAGTGAGTGAGTGAGTGTGTGGATGAGTGAGTGAGTGTGTGGATGAGTGAGTGAGTGAGTGAGTGTGTGAATGAGTGAGTGAGTGAGTGAGTGTGTGAGTGAGTGAGTGTGTGAGTGAGTGAGTGTGTGAGTGAGTGGATGAATGAGTGAGTAAGGGAATGAGTCAGGAGGTCTGCCTTGACTGGTAAATACTGAATGCTGCTGCCATGCTCAGTCATGTGACACGTGTATGGAACCATTTGATTTGAAATGTGTGCAGCAAGGGCCTACATATCAATGAGCTGTATTTGTGAAAATAAAGAATTAAGACAATTATTATTTTGTGTTTGGGCCTGTCTTTTGTAATGATGTTAAAGAATGACTATGAGCAGTGGTGTGCACAGAGGGGACGCCAGACAAGGGCGGGGGCACCTGCCCATACGACATGGGATTACAAGGTTATGATGTGTCAAGGGCACCTACGCCATGACATGGGATTACAAGGTCATGATGTGTCAAGGGCACCTACCGCACGACATGGGATTACAAGGTCATGATGTGTCAAGGGCACCTACCGCACGACATGGGATTACAAGGTCATGATGTGTCCAGGGCACCTACGCCATGACATGGGATTACCAGGTCATGATGTGTCCAGGGCACCTACAACACACGACATGGGATTACCAGGTCATGATGTGTCCAGGGCACCTACAACACAGGACATGGGATTACAAGGTCATGATGTCCAGGGCACCTACAACACAGGACATGGGATTACCAGGTCATGATGTGTCCAGGGCACCTACAACACAGTGACATGGGATTACCAGGTCATGATGTGTCCAGGGCACCTACAACACAGGACATGGGATTACCAGGTCATGATGTGTCCAGGGCACCTACAACACAGGACATGGGATTACCAGGTCATGATGTGTCCAGGGCACCTACAACACAGGACATGGGATTACCAGGTCATGATGTGTCCAGGGCACCTACAACACAGGACATGGGATTACCAGGTCATGATGTGTCCAGGGCACCTACAACACAGGACATGGGATTACCAGGTCATGATGTGTCCAGGGCACCTACAACACAGGACATGGGATTACCAGGTCATGATGTGTCCAGGGCACCTACAACACAGGACATGGGATTACCAGGTCATGATGTGTCCAGGGCACCTACAACACAGGACATGGGATTACCAGGTCATGATGTGTCCAGGGGCACCTACAACACAGGACATGGGATTACCAGGTCATGATGTGTCCAGGGCACCTACAACACAGGACATGGGATTACCAGGTCATGATGTGTCCAGGGCACCTACAACACAGGACATGGGATTACCAGGTCAGGATGTGTCCAGGGCACCTACAACACAGGACATGGGATTACCAGGTCATGATGTGTCCAGGGCACCTACAACACAGGACATGGGATTACCAGGTCAGGATGTGTCCAGGGCACCTACAACACAGGACATGGGATTACCAGGTCAGGATGTCCAGGGCACCTACAACACAGGACATGGGATTACCAGGTCAGGATGTGTCCAGGGCACCTACAACACAGGACATGGGATTACCAGGTCATGATGTGTCCAGGGCACCTACAACACAGGACATGGGATTACCAGGTCATGATGTGTCCAGGGCACCTACAACACAGGACATGGGATTACCAGGTCAGGATGTGTCCAGGGCACCTACAACACAGGACATGGGATTACCAGGTCAGGATGTCCAGGGCACCTACAACACAGGACATGGGATTACCAGGTCATGATGTGTCCAGGGCACCTACAACACAGGGACATGGGATTACCAGGTCATGATGTGTCCAGGGGCACCTACAACACAGGACATGGGATTACCAGGTCATGATGTGTCCAGGGCACCTACAACACAGGACATGGGATTACCAGGTCATGATGTGTCCAGGGCACCTACAACACAGGACATGGGATTACCAGGTCATGATGTGTCCAGGGCACCTACAACACAGGACATGGGATTACCAGGTCATGATGTGTCCAGGGCACCTACAACACAGGACATGGGATTACCAGGTCAGGATGTGTCCAGGGCACCTACAACACAGGACATGGGATTACCAGGTCATGATGTGTCCAGGGCACCTACAACACAGGACATGGGATTACCAGGTCATGATGTGTCCAGGGCACCTACAACACAGGACATGGGATTACCAGGTCATGATGTGTCCAGGGCACCTACAACACAGGACATGGGATTACCAGGTCATGATGTGTCCAGGGCACCTACAACACAGGACATGGGATTACAAGGTCATGATGTGTCCAGGGCACCTACAACACAGGACATGGGATTACAAGGTCAGGATGTGTCCAGGGCACCTACAACACAGGACATGGGATTACCAGGTCATGATGTGTCCAGGGCACCTACAACACAGGACATGGGATTACCAGGTCATGATGTGTCCAGGGCACCTACAACACAGGACATGGGATTACCAGGTCATGATGTGTCCAGGGCACCTACAACACAGGACATGGGATTACCAGGTCATGATGTGTCCAGGGCACCTACAACACAGGACATGGGATTACCAGGTCAGGATGTGTCCAGGGCACCTACAACACAGGACATGGGATTACCAGGTCATGATGTGTCCAGGGCACCTACAACACAGGACATGGGATTACCAGGTCATGATGTGTCCAGGGCACCTACAACACAGGACATGGGATTACCAGGTCATGATGTGTCCAGATCACCTACAACACAGGACATGGGATTACCAGGTCATGATGTGTCCAGGGCACCTACAACACAGGACATGGGATTACCAGGTCATGATGTGTCCAGGGCACCTACAACACAGGACATGGAGGGCACCTACAACACAGGACATGGGATTACCAAGGTTATGATGTGTCAAGGGCACCTACGCCATGACATGGGATTACAAGGTCATGATGTGTCCAGGGCACCTACAACACAGGACACATCCTGGTGGGCACATTGGTAGGGAAAAAAACGAAACCACAAACTGGTGTGGTGCGGGTCACTTCCTGTCATTCAGTGAATGCATGGAGAGTGCAGACAGACAGAGCTTGACCCTAGCAGGCCATCAAAAGGCCCATTAAGTCTACAAATCTCAATGATTTCATTTCACCTGTTTTCTCTTTTTACTAGGCCGTGACGAACATTGTTGGAAAAAACTAGCATTAACGTTAAAGCTACAGCTTTAATTTATTTGGAAAAATGTAATAGTCCTCATTTTGGCATTTAGACAATTGGAAGACATCCAAGAATCCAATATTACAGTACCCATTAAAAATATACTTAGGGTTGCAAAATTCCAGGAATTTTCAAAGTTGGAAACTTTCCATGGGAATTAACGGGAATATATGGGAATTAACGGGAATAAACAGGAATTAATGGGAATAAACTGGGAATTTTTAATATGGCAAGTTAGTCTATAACAGGGAACTTAATTGTAGTGGACAAAACCCCATCTTGCAGCATAATATAGTTAAAACAACCTGATTTAATGCAATTTCAGTCAAATTTCTACCCTGCACATACGTCAATCCCATGCACACAGCAATCAGCATAGGCTACTAGACATAAAGGAAACTATGGTGCTTTCATGTGGATGGGGAAAATAAATTCCCAGTGAAAACGTCATCTCATGTGGAAATAACTCGTGTGAAACTGGGAGAAGTTTGCGAACAGAGTTGCCCAGTTATGGGCTTGTCGTCACTTTTGTCCTCATTAAAATGGGTGTATGTCATTTTGCACTGTAATTAAACTGTAATGGGACAATTAATCTGTCTGATTAAGCTTGACAATTTATATATAACTTACATAATCTATAAGGTTTGGTTGGGGTTTTGTAATTTTTTTCCCCTTGTTTTACCATTTTCTGGGATTCTAACTGAACAAACCGATAGTCAGTTTATGGTTCCAACCAATTGGATTTTGTTGTTGAGTGGCGTGGTGTATCTTGGGCAGTTCAGTAGTTTCAGTGTTGCTGTCTTAGCACGCTAAGTGGGGGTCCGCATAGGCAGAGAATGGGATTCCTGCTAGCATGGTAGCTAGCTTTGTATGCTAAGCTAAGTGAAAATATGAACAAACACATCATATTGGTTATTATGAAACAAAATGTTAATGTTTGTATATGAAAAAGTAGGAATTACCAATAATTCCCAGTTAAATTCCTGTAAATTCCCATTAATTTCCATAATTTCCTTTAATTCCATGAAAGTTTCCAATTTGGAATATTTCCAAAATTCCCCAGCTTAACTTCCCATGGAAAGTTTCCAGTAAATTTCCGGAAATTTACCGGAAATTTTCCGCCCCTTTGCAACCCTAAATATACTGTATATATGACAGCATTTTTTATTTTCAATTTTAGGGTGGGAACCAAAACTGGAAATGTTAAAATACTGTTTCTGTTCTGAACAAACCAATTGGGGGGGTGTGTGTGTGAGAGAGAGAGAGAGAGAGAGAGGGGTGAGGGTCTGCAGTCACATGACTGCTTGGTGTGTGTGTGTGTGTGTGAGAGAGAGAGAGGTGAGGGTCTGCAGTCACATGACTGCTTGGGGTGTGTGTGTGTGTGAGTGTGAGAGAGAGAGAGAGAGAGAGAGAGAGAGAGAGAGAGGGGTGAGGGTCTGCAGTGACATGAGTGCTTGTGTTGTTATGGCAACACCACATGCCCTGGCCTACAGTGCCTTTTGAAAATGACAAAGTAGGCCCCTACATCAGACAAAGTTGGGACGTTGTGTAAAATGTGAATAAAACAGAATGTAATAATCTGCAAATCTCTCAAACTCATATTTAGTTGCAAAAAGGACACAGACAACATATCAAAAGTTGAAAATGACTAATTTTACTATTTCATGGAAAATATATGTTAATATTGAATTTGATACAGCTACATGCTTCAAAAAAAGTTGGGACAGAGACAACAAAATGCTGGAAAAGTTGTGTAATGATAAATAAAACAAAAGAAGGAATGTTTCAAAACTAATTAGGGTAACTGGCAACACAATTGGGTATGAAAAATAGCATCCCAGAGAGGCAGGGTCTCTTAGAAGTAAAGATGTAGGGGTATTCATCACTCTGTGTAAACCTGTGTGCACAAATGATGAAACAATGTAATTTTAATGCTTCTTAACATGAAATTGTGACGTATATAGGGAGTTCATCATCTACGGGACATAATTATTAAAACATTCAGAGAATCCAGAGAAATCTTTGCAAACAAGGGATAGAGCTGAAAAACACATTGGATGGCCGTTGTCTTCTGGACCTCAGATGGCACTGCATCAACACCAGACCTGTTTCCACACCTGCATTGTATGGGCTCAGGAAAACCTCTGATAACCATTGTCTATGTGCACAGTTTGATACTCAATGCAAAAACTGCAGCTAAAATTGTAACAGCCAAAACAGTCAAAATTGTATTGAGACATGATACAGAAATACCACGGTCTTATCTGGGCTTGAGCTTGTTTAAAATGAACTGAGGTAACATGGATAAAGGTGATGGTTAGACCAATCAAAATGCACCCTTCTGTTTGGAAATCATAGACTCATCTGAGGGCCTATTCACTAAGAACTAACTAACATGACTAACCCCTTATTGTTGAGCAACTGAAATCCTATTTCAGGCAGTAATGGGACAACATTCAATTCTCAAAACTCTAGCAACTGGTCTCCTCAGTTCCTAAACATTTACAGAATTGTGTTAAATGAAGAGGTGAAGCAGCACAGTGGTAAACATTCCCTATCCCAGCTTTTTTTTAAACATGTTGCTGGCATTAAATTCAAAATTAACATATATTTTCCTAGCCTAGAAATCTAGATGCACCCTAGCTGCAGCAAATTACATTTGCTGCCAGGGCTAGTCTAGCAATACTCCGTTGGCTTGTGAGCTCGAAAATTAAACTTCTATCAGGCCAATCAAATCGTGTATAGAGTTGTTAGGCGGGCTTAACAGAATGATTGATGGCAGAGTTGCAACGGTTTGGAATTCCCTGCTACTTGAAAACAAATAAGATAATGTTGGTGTTGGCGAACAGTGTGACATGAGTTAAGCTTTTATTAAGTTGGCAAAAGTTTGAACTAGCCAAATAGCTCCGCTGGTGGGAAACGCATGGGACTCAGCGCTGTCCTGTTGCGTGCAGAGGGAATTTGAAAGACAACCGATTATCCCGCTCCTCGGACTTAGCACTGCAAATGGTGAGTGCCCAGATCCTACATTTTAATGTGGGTCTGGCTCGTCAGGCTAATATTTTCCATGACATAGTCCAAATTTTCATTTTCATTTACATTTGATATGTTGTATATGTAGCCTAGAAATCTAGACGCACCCTAGCGGCAGCAAATTAATTTGCTCAGCCTGTACGTCTAGTATCAAACCATAGGGATTTCTATTTGCTGACGCCATGGACGTCATCCAATCACAGCACTCTATTTTGTTAGAGAGTCTTAAGGCGGGCTTAACAGGATGACGACAGTCCTACGACGGTGAACAACAAGGAAGGTGGCTATGGCGAACGAAGAGCGGTTGTTTGAATCGGTGTTGGCGTCAACTTTGGAGGAGTTGGACTTGTGCTTTTCTTTGAAAGTTGAGCAAGACAATGCAAGGCCGTAGCCATGATGTCAACATTGGGGGGGACCAAATCTGTGGTGCGGTGTGAATTTCAATAACAGAATTTCAATACATTTCCTGCCATGCAAAAATATTATTAAAATCACAAACAAGTTATTAGTTAAGTCAGTCAATTAGGATATACCAAACCTCCCCTGTTAAGATAGGGGGGCCCGGGGGCATACTTCCCCGGAAGACTTTTAAAAAAAAAAGAAATTACCCTTTATATTATGACGACTTGTGAGTTTTGTGGAAATAGAAGAGAAGGGCAGAGAAGCAACTTTACACAGTCTTAGGCTTCAGGGCCCCCTGAGCTCTTGGGCCCAGTAGGCCCATTCAATAATCCATCCCTGGATATAGACCTGTGGTATGACTCCATTTGTCTCCAAAATGTATATTTTAAAAGAAAATACTTTGATTACCTTTATATTACACTGAATGCTTACCCATAGGTTTGGACCTAGCCCAATCATATTTTGTATTTTGATTTTATTATTCTGGCGGCTAATCACACAATTTTAAGGTTGTTTGAAAGGGATGGGATTCAATATAGGCTACTAAGACAGGTCCCTCTTCTGTCTGACTCACGTCAAGTTACCCTATGCATTATAGGCTGGTTTCTGACAGAAATTACGTTTTGTGTTAAAATGTAGAAACACAGCCTTTATTTGGTGAATGGAGGTGGAAATTCCTTTCTTTGGTTAATGTCCGCGATTCACATGAACTGTAGGCTATCACCGCCACTGTAAAAGTTTTTTCTTTTGTGCCGTCGTCGCCACATTTGAGTGCTACGTTTTGCCTGCATGGATGCGCGATTGAGAGCGCATCTAAATGTAACATGCAAGATGCAACAGCCATTTCTAAGATGCTTATAAACCGGTTCATTTCTGACATTACTACTAGCATATGAATGCATTATTTATGTTGTAAGACATGTGAAAGAAATGAATGACACAGGCACGCACAAATTCAAATAAAAGGACAAGTTTCACTTTCGCTATCATTGCGAGAAAATAGGCTACAATATGGAAAATGCTTCAAAGTTACCTTTGAGTCTGATCAGCTTCAAAAATGAATGGGGTTTCCTTAGGCAGTGCTACACCTTTCCAACAAGTTTTGTGAGAATTGTACCGGTATCTTTTGCGATATGTTTGACAGCCTGCACCGCAGCAGGGTGCAGGAAGCTTTTGATAGCGCACGCCTCCAGGACAAACCACTCACAGTGTACTCTCTGAAACCATAAATAGGTCACTAATTTGTGTGTTATTTACGTTTGGTTGCATTTCAGATGGCGGGACTTGTTGGTTTCCTGTAATAGCCTATAGCGTTTTTTCTTTATTTTTTTGTATGTCCGAATATTGGGGGGGACATTTTGGTCACATCTGAATATTAAGTCTATGGTGACTATGGCCCTGAATGCACTTAAGTCATTAGGCGTGTTCGACTTGAGGCAGGTCTGAATTGGTCTGGCTTTCTACGTAAACGTGATCTTCAGAGGCTAGCCGGGAGGAGCTACAACAGAGGGCAGCTCATCCCGGACAGACAGGCTACAGTCTGCCTGACGTGACTCGCGGGAGACATCGCGGAATTTTGTTTGCAATAAATACAGCAGAACTTTAATTCTTACTCATTAATAATAAATGAGCATGATGGCATGATGACTGACGAAATCAATTCTTATGAATTGATGAAATAAACCACTGTTGTCATACAGTTAACAGGCCTGCTTTGTAGCACATACATTCAATATCAAGTGTTTTCCCTATATGTGTGTCTATCTATTTAACCAACAGCAGAAAATAACAGAATATCAAACGTTTTCAGTAGGCTAGCCTACCATTGTTGCAGAAATCACATTATAAGAAGGTATCCCTTAGATTTCTGTTTATTTTCGCATATTCCAACATAAGGAAGCAGCATGAGCCTCCGTCATAATCGTCATGAGAACATTCCTCCCAAATGGCCCTATCCGTCTTTGAACTGGCGTCATGAGGGCGTGTTTTAGCTTCGTGCAGCTCGTGGAAGGCAACTGCAAGATCTGTCTGCAGGCTAAGACTCCCTTGATATTTTAAGGTCATGTGACATGGTGTCACGGTGGTAAGTCCCTCCCGGCTGACAGAAGTCGGACAGAATTTCTAACCAGCAAGCATTGCGTCCATCCCAGTATGCATTGTGTTCAACCCAGCATGCATCACATCAAGTCAGATCTGCACAGATCTGCCGCAAGTCGAACACGCCTATTCCTTTCGAAGAAGGATGTATTTGCCGTTTTGCCAACCGGATACGGATATGGTCTAGGCGCTGGCCTATTGCATGCCTAGGCAGTTTGAAAGACAATTCTAATACCAAAAATGTTTGAAAGACAATTCTAATACCAAATTTAATTGGTATTGTTTTCAGTATGAAGAGACTTACCTAGCACTTTCTCGTTAAATCATATGAGTTTATCCTATTGTAAGTGCACCTACCACATATTCTCCAATGCAGTTGCATCCATTAGGAAACATCTCTAAATTGATGCAAGTATGGACGCCTACTTCACTGCATCACATTTTATCCACTAGAGGAGCACCTACTGTATGTTGGCACTTCTTTCTCACATGTAATTTATAGGGCTGCATTCCACTGCATTCTGTACTGGAAATGACACCCTTCGGAACACTGCATGTAGGGGGCAGCATAGAGGGCACTCAATAATGGCACCCTTTATGGCACCCTCTATGGCACCCTTTTACAATGGAAGGGCACACACATGACAGACCATTTGAATGGGCAGCTTTTATAGGATGTTGCTTTACGTTTACAACACTAGACCGCTGCTCTTCACCCTGCTGACGCATGACTGCACTGCAACCTACAGCAACAATCACATAGTGAAATTTGCTGACGACACAACTCTGGTGGGTCTCATCACCAAGGGCGGCGAGACTCAATACAGGTTGGAGGTCGACCATCTGACCACGTGGTGCAGGGACAACAACCTCCTGCTGAGCGTCAGCAAGACCAAAGAGATTGTTGTTGACTTCCGGAGAGGTCACACCCAACACCTGCCACTGACCATCGACGGTGCTGTGGTGGGAGAGCGAGCAGCACCAAATTCCTGGGGTGCACATCAGTGAAGACCTCTCCTGGACCACCAACACTGCATCACTGGCGAAGAGAGCTCAGCGCCGCCTGTACTTCCTCGCGGAAACTCAGGCGCAGCAAGTGCTCCACCAGCCATCATGACCACATTCTACCGAGGCACCATTGAGAGCATCCTCTCCAGCTGTATCGCTGTGTGGGGCAGAAGCTGCACTGAATACAACAGGAAAGCCCTGCAGCATAGTGAACACAGCTGGAAGGATCATTGGTGCTTCACTCCCCTCCCTGAAGGACATTTACACCACCCACCTCACCCGCAAGGCGACCAAAATTGTGAGTGATGCAAGTCACCCGCCACAATCTGTTTGATCTACTGCCCTCTGGGAAGAGGTACAGAAGCCTCTTGGCTCCCACTACCAGACTCACCAACAGCTTCATACACCAAGCTGTAAGGATGCTGAACTCTCTCCCTCCTCTCCCCCCTCCACCCTCAGCTACATAACATCCTGGACATTGGACCCACAATGGCCGCCTGCACTACTCCACTTGCACACTTGAACACTTGCACACTTGTACACTTTACAACTTGGTGTTGTTGTCCTGAAAACACAACACTTCTGCTGCTCTTACATAACTTGCACCACTATGCCACTTTCTTTATTACTTAGGTCAAACAGAACTACCCAAGCCTTTTATTGGCCTGACTTTGCACTAGTATTTTATTGACTGTCTATGCACAATTTCAACCAAATTTTGCTGCTCTTATTTTTTCATTATTATATGTGCCCTCTTATTTACTTACTTTTTTGTTTACTTGAATGTTATGTTTGTCTGTGGACTTAAATTGGTAAAATATGTCTTGTCTTCACCGTGGGATAGTGAGAAACGTAATTTCGATCTCTTTGTATGTCTGGAACATGTGAAGAAATTGACAATAAAGCTGACTTTGACTTTGACTTAGAAGGGCACTCATTAAGACATGTTCTTCAAACGTATTGTTTGAAGTGGCACTCTAGAGGGCTCTGAAACATAAAGGCTAGCCGATAGGACACTTATATGGGCACTGAAACATGTTTTTCCTGTAAAGGCTACTTATGAGGGCACTTGGGAACATGTTTTTCCTGTAAAGGCTACTTATGAGGGCACTTGGGGGGGGGGGTAATAGTCTCGGCCAGTGATTGTCAAAGCGTGGAAATGGACAGGTGAGGCACACGAGGAACAGGAGAAAATTTGTTCATTTTAGCCTATCTTTAATAATTAATATTTGTATATATTATATTATATTATATTATATGTATATATTACATTGTGATACATAGATTCAAAACAAAATAGCCACACACAAACATAAGAGTCATAAACATATATACATATATATATATATAGTTTTTTTTTTATATTACCTTGCCTACTCTCTTATATGTCCATATTTATTTTATGCTTGTCTCTAGACTTTATTCTTGCACTGTTGGACTTACTCATTTGCACCATCACCATGACACTCACTCACAGAGAGCACCTTACCTAACTATGCACAGAGAATCACAGGCTCAGTCCCTGCCTCAGTCATTGCAAGCGCCTCTTGATTAATCACCCACTAGTGGATACTGTTTTTAGAATTGGTTTAGATTAAGTGTTATTTAGTATAATTTGTATTTTAGTATATTCTTTATCTTCTACTGTCCTTATTGCTTTAAGTTGTGTTTTTATATTATATATGTTTAATTACTTTTAAATTGAATGTGTGTGTGATGTCTGTATGCTACTGAGACCTTGAATTTCCCCTTGGGGATCAATAAAGTATCTATCTATCTATCTAAGTAATCCTAGGCCTATTTTAACGTTACCATTTTGCCGGTTGATGGGGGTCAGGTGGGGCTTGAAAATTCCCCACCTCCACCTGCTACCATTTTGACAGATTTTCCCATAAAGCATTTCGCTGTCCACGCTGAGCAAAGACCTTCCAAGCTTACAAACCAATTAACGGTGGTCAGTGGTCAGTTCAGCAACAGTAAAGAAATTCATAAATCAAGACCATTTTCAAATCCGTTTACCTTCTGAAGATGGCCGCCAAAATAGACGAATTATAAATATTTCGTCATAACCGGTGTACAACTTCCTGTCTTCAAATTGCAAAACATGGCGTTGCTTTTAAGGTCAGTGCACTTCTCCTCTGTTTCAAGTCCTTTTTGAGCATAAATTCAAGAGCATTGACGTAATGTTCATTATTAGTTATTTCTTTTCCTTAGTTGTATGGGTTTAATGGTGCGTTAATCTCACACATTCCATCTTGTGATGTTTACCTTTGACATAGCAAGACGCCGACTAGCTGCTAGCCCAAATGCTAAGAAGACAAGTCTATGCCAGTCTGTGATTCCTAGCGTTAGTTAATGGGCACCTTTGGGACATCCAAACGAAATGGTATCCTTATTTTACTGCTGATAATATAGTCTTTCATAGTTCAGTTTAAAAGAGATGCTGTATGTGCAGCAGAGATAATGTTTACATAACGTGATGTGTGATGAAGCTAACAGCTGAGTGTGTTAACAGTCAACGTTACTGGAAAACTCAACTATTTGCAAGCATGGTAACGTTACAGGCTAATATCAATGTCAAGTTGTCAACGTGAGTTGAGGTTAATGTTATCAGCTAAATAGCATGAAAATCGTCTAATGGACGTTGTAGTCGCTTTCAGTCTTGTGGTTATTGAAAAATAGATGGTTATATTGACCCAAGTCATAACCAACTGTCTTGTCTAGCCAATACATTAATTGAAAGTTTCTGTCTTCGATGCTGTCCTAACCGGATTCTCAAGGCTAACGTCAGTATGATGGGGAATACATACCTAAATACATTCAAGCATACAAGACGGCTTTATAATTGTATTTTGAAAGTTCAGTGGGTTTGGAGCATATCATCTCATGACATTAGTGCGACCTCTATTCTAGAACAGTTCTATTCTCAGGATAGTATCTGACAATGCTATATGATGGTGATATATAATGCTAACTGATTAATGTGTAATGTGACTTGTATGTCATGTCTGTGTCTTCTGAATGGACCTTGAGTCTGGCAATAAAAGTTCATCATGATGATGATGATGATGATGACGACTAACAGTATGGGAGGTCAATCAGGGGTCATGCATCACTTCCAACCGAACTTTGCCCGCCCGTGACATCCGGACGGGAGCTTTGATCTCAGTTTATGGTGTTGTTGAAAGCAAGTTATTAACACGTCTTGACTATTCTGTGCGATGTCTGTACTCTTAACCGTTTAGCCGCCAGGGTTTAAAAAAACCAACACTGGATTTTGACATTTACTTTTCAAGAGGCCATGGCTTGAAAGTGGTCAGAGATAAAGTCCTACTGTAAATGTGAAAATCATTCAGTATGATCAAAAGTTTATGAAGGGGGTACGTTTACTCATCTAATTTGCATATTATGACGTCACTAAAGTAAATAAAGTAGGCTAATAAATCTGTCTCAGGTGACTTTGTAGTTCTTCAGAGCCCTGTTTTTACTCTCCCTGCTGTCTTTACCACGTCCATTACAGACACTAGCATCACGTCTACCACTGCCACCTCCAGCTATGTTGGGCAAAGGGTCGAAATAAAGACTGTATGCTTAGTGGACACTGCTGTGCAAATGCAAAGACACACCTCCATTCATACGCATCGTGACTATAATAGATGATCGGTGTCATCCCCAAAAGTCAGGTGTTCTTCTTCAGAATTAGAATCAGAATTAGAATAGGTGAACAATCGGCTTGAATCGAAGCTCTGGATGTCTGCCATCTAGTGGTAAAGAGTACAAGGTTACGAGGTTCCGTGAATTAGTGAAACCCACACAGTGTACACACAGTGAGGTGAAGCACACACTAATCCCGGCGCAATGAGCTGCCTGCATCAACAGCGGTGCTCGGGAAGCAGTGAAGGCTTAGGTGCCTTAATGCTCAAGGGCTCTTCAGCCGTGCCTACTGGTGGGGGTTCGAAACGGCAACCCTCCGGTTACAGGTCCGACGTGCTAACCAGTAGGCCACAGCTGCCCTAAACTCAGAGTAACTCAGTGACTGGCCCTTGTAAGTCTGTGTGTGAGTCTGTGTATGAGTGGCTTTGGACAAGAGTCAGCCAAAAGAATAAGGAAAGGTGTTTACACGCGATGCTGGTGCAGTACTCAACAAACGCAACAGTCCACTGGCCCGGGGGCAAGTAGCGCAACAGTCCACTGGCCCGGGGGCAAGTAGCGCAACAGTCCACTGGCTGTAGCGCCAACAGTCCACTGGCCCGGGGCAAGTGGCGCCAACAGTCCACTGGCCGGGGCAAGAAGCGCCAACAGTCCACTGGCCCGGGGCAAGTGGCGCCAACAGTCCACTGGCCGGGGCAAGTAAGCGCCAACAGTCCACTGGCCCGGGGGCAAGTAGCGCAACAGTCCACTGGCCCGGGGGCAAGTAGCGCAACAGTCCACTGGCCCGGGGGCAAGTAGCGCAACAGTCCACTGGCCCGGGGGCAAGTAGCGCAACAGTCCACTGGCCCGGGGCAAGTAGCGCAACAGTCCACTGGCCCGGGGGCAAGTAGAAGAGCATGTCGGGGAAGTTGGAGTCCAGAGTTTTCTGCCAGCGCTAACTAGCTACGCATGTGATAACCCTAACTGGCTACGCATGTGATAACGCTAACTAGCTACGCATGTGCTAGCGCTAACTGGCTACGCATGTGATAACGCTAACTAGCTACGCATGTGATAACGCTAACTGGCTACGCATGTGAGGCTACTAGGGATGCAGCGCTAACTGGCTACGCATGTGAGGCTACTAGGGATGCAGCGCTAACTAGCTACTCATGTGAGGCTACTAGCAAAGTCCTTTTAGGCAAGTCCCTCCACTCGGCGGCCATTTGACAACGCTTTTTGGGCACTCGTCGGGCATCCATTTCGGCAGAAATGCGCGTGCGCAAGGCTTCACGACACCAATCTTGCTCCAGCGGCGAGATCACAACACACGATTGGCTCAATGTATTCATATGTCGACGTTTTGCCGAGGAAGGGGTGGGATATGCGTAGACAACGGCCATATTAGCGTGACAAACTAGCCCCATGCATTTCTATGGAGGATTTTGAGTGCTGTGTCTCCACATTAGAAAGTCTCTGCTACTAGGGATATAACGCTAACTGGCTACGCATGTGAGGCTACTAGGGATGCAGCGCTAACTGGCTACGCATGTGAGGCTACTAAACTAAATAGGGAGCTCATTACAGCATAATAAATTAAGTTTTGTGCAAAAGTGAGTGGGTCCCAAGGGGCCAGTGGGGGGTCAAGTTGGACGCTGAGGCTGGAAGGATATGTTACGTTTAAGAGTGTTTGTATCAGTCAAATCCAAAAGTGTGATTCACCACATGTTTGTGTGTGTTTGTGTTTTACAGGTCGATTGCCCGACCGGGTCTCTATGTGTCCCGATCACAGTTTGGAGTCCTCTACAGACAGTGAGTCCTGCTGCTGTGTGTGTGTGTGTGTGTGTGTGTTTTAGTTATTTTGAGTGTATGTGTGTGTTTTTTGTATGTTGGGAAATTCATGTGATTGACGATAGCATTCTATCTGTAGACGATTTTATGTAGAGAATAGTGTCCTTTCTGTGTTTGTATGTGTGTGTGGGATGTGTGTGCATACAAGCCTTGGAGTTGTCTAATTAGCCACGCATGGTTGCAGTAAGTCGAGTCTATCTGTGTGCGTGTTTGTGTGTGTGTATATGTGTGTGGTATAAATTATGCAAACATCTGTTCTCTCCGATGCTCTGTTTACCAGTGCTGTTCCCATGGGAACAACAGCAAAGGAGGAGATGAATAAATTTTGGGCCAAAAACACCCGACTGAACCGGCCCATGTCTCCACACATCACCATCTACAGGTGTGTGTGTGTGTGTGTGTGTGTGTGTGTGTGTGTGTGTGTGACTTAACCGGCCCATGTCTCCACACATCACCATCTACAGGAGTGTGTGTGTGACTGAACCGGCCCATGTCTCCACACATCACCATCTACAGGTGTGTGTGTGTGTGTGTGTAAGATTGGGTGCATGTGTGCTGGTAAGTGTGTATGACATGACCATCTACAGGGTGTGTGTGTGTGTGTGTCAGATTGGGTGCATGTGTGCTGGGAAGTGTGTATGACATCACCATCTACAGGTGTGTGTGTGTGTGTGTCAGATTGGGTGCATGTGTGCTGGTAAGTGTGTATGACATCACCGTCTACAGGTGTGTGTGTGTGTGTGTGTGTGTGTGTTTTTTGATGAAACTACATTGGATCTGCATTGACATGGTAAACATGTCGACATGGTAACTTGTGTTGTCTGGCAGCTGGTCCATTCCCATGATGATGTCAATCACTCATCGAGGAACAGGAGTTGGCCTTAGTGGAGGTACACACACACACACACACACACACACACACACACACACACTCAAACTCAACTCTAATACTCCATACTGGACACAGGTTGGCGCCTGACCACTCTGTGCCTGTCACACTCTTCACTATTCTGTCAGATTAAAGGCAAAAAAGCCCAAAGAATATGGAATTAAGAATCTCTTGTTGTTATGGAATTAAGAATACACTTAAAATGGAATTAAGAATACACTTAAAATGGAATTAAGAATACACTTAAAAATGGAATTAAGAATACACTTAAAAATGCATACATGTTGACACATCTCTTGTTGTTATGGAATTAGGAATAGACTTAAAAATGCATACATGTTAACACATCTCTTGTTGCTATGGAATAAATTGAAGGTAAAAATGTGGGTGGGTCTCAAGATCACGGGTCACAAGTGGCTGTTGGAGGTGTTCAGCAGGAAGACATCACATTGCAGTGCAGGCCATGTGAACACCAGGACTAGGTTATTAGTTTATTCAGTTTACCAGGTTATTAGTTGGAACACTGATTGGTCTATGCATTATGTGAGCTGTGTTAAATGATTTTCTTACTCTGCTAGCCCAACATTACTGTTAGCATTAGCATTCACTGTGTTAAATGACTGTGGTAGGCTACAGCTATTTTGTTGACTACTGTACCATTGAGGACTATTATGAGTTCTGTCCATCATTGGTGGTAGGTACATTTACTGCAATAAAATGATGCTTATTAAATGCTGTCCCCAATTCACTTTTCATAATTTGTTTTTTAAAAAGTAATATTATCGGTTATCGTATCGGCGTCTGTCATCTCTAATAGATATGTGTACACACACACACTGTATAACCCCTGTAGTCTCCATATGTGTACACACACACACTGTATAACCCCTGTAGTCTCCATATGTGTACACACACACACACACACACTGTATAACCCCTGTAGTCTCCATATGTGTACACACACACACACACACACTGTATAACCCCTGTCGTCTCCATTGGCGTGCCCTCCCCATGTTTCTTCTCCAGTGAGTATGAATGTAATTCGCTACAGATTTATTGGCATGACAACTGTGCAACCCAGGATGCTGTTTAATGATACCACAGCACAGTCAATTATCTTCCGTCCTTCTTCCTCTGTCCACACACACACACACACACACACATTCATACAAAGGCAATAATATGCACTAATATGTCACTCACAAACACATTTGCACACACACACATAATTATATCCACACTGCTCACACACACACACACACACACTTCTATTTGTGTCCTATCTTCCACTCTTGTTCTCCTCTTCCGATCTAACATGCTCTTCTCCTTCTAACGTGTGTGTGTGCTCCTCAGGCATCTCTTTGTTTGCGGTGGCAGCCCTGGTGTTGCCAGGTAACTACCCCTACTACCTGGACCTGATCCACTCCCTGTCCTTCGGGCCCCAGTTCCTGGCTTTCTCCAAGTTCGCCCTGGCCTTCCCCGTCACTTACCACACCTGCAACGGCATTCGCCACCTGGTAAGACACACACACACACACACACACACACACACACACATACACATTCAGGTTATCATAATGTTCAACCCTTTAATGCACACACACTCACAAGCGCACACACACATACACACAAGCACACACACACACACTCACAAGCATTAATGCATTACATGACGCATTACATGCACACATGCACACAAGCACAAGCACACACACAAACGCGACATTACACTACAAGCACGCACACGCGCATAATACACACACACGCGACACACTTCACAAGCACGCATTACACACGAGCCACACTACAAGCACGCATTAACCACACGCGACATTACACACACGCACGCATTAACACGCACGCATTACACACGCGCATTACACACTCACAAGCATTATTACATGCGACGCACACACACACACACACACGACGCACAGGCACGCATTAACATCGCATACACACGCACGCATTATCGCACACGCATTGGCCACACTCACAATCACATTACACACGCACACGCACACGCATGCATTACCTCACAAGTACACACACACGCATGCACGCCGTGACGCATGCGACAAGAGACACAAACACGCCGCACGCACACACAAATGACGCCACACGCATTAATAAAACACGGGGCAGACACATTCCACACGCCGCGTTACACGCACACACGACACGCACGACACACGCTATTAGCATCGTGCGACACGACATTACCCACATTTCGCCAAGCACGCGACACACATTACACACGCTGCGCCATACACACGCATTACAAGACACACACAAGTATCACGCGACAAGACACACACATACAAGTACACACAAGCACGACACACACACGCCGCATTACACACACACGCACACACACACACACACAAGCACGACACGCACGCATTACACTTCACAAGCACACGCGACACACACGCATTACGTGACACACGCACACACCGCAGACGCACACAATACACGCACACACACATAACACACACAAGCACGCACACGCACGCACAGCACAAGACACGCGACGCATTACACTCACAACACACACGCATTAACACACGCACACACACACACACACACGCACGCGATGCCACGCAGACACGCGACGCACACACACATTAAGACACACACATTACACACACACACACACGCACACACACACAGATTTTTACGTCTCTTTTTCTCCTCCCTACCACTTCCCCATCTCTCCTTTTCTCTCTCTCTCTCTCTCTCTATCTATCTCTCTTCTCTCTTCTTCTGTCTCACTCTCTTCTCTCTTCTTCTGTCTCACTCTCTTCTCTCTTCTTCTGTCTCACTCTTTCTCTCCCTCTCCTTTCTTCACTCTCTCCATCATTCACTCTCCCTGTGTGTGTGTGTGTGTGTGTGTGTTTTCAGATGTGGGACACGGGTAAGGGCTTTAAGATCCCGGAGGTGTATCGTTCTGGCTACGTGGTGATGGCTCTGTCTGTGCTCAGCTCCATTGGTCTGGCCTGTCTGTGATCGCGAGCGGCGGTGTCTGTGCTGATGTTGATGTGTCTGTGATGATGAATAATTAAAGGAAATAAATCTCTCTATATATCTCTACTTAACCTTTCAGTGTGTGTCATCTGTTTCCATAGCGCCGGCCCTCTGCTTGACCAGTAAAATGCCCCACAACTCGTAAAACTGCTTTCCTCTTTTCACCCCAATAGTGTGTGTGTGTGTGTGTGTCTGTCTGTCTGTCTGTCTGTCTGTCTGTCTCAAGGGCTGGTCTAATAACTGTAGGCTCCGGTCTTCCGGGAATAGAGCAAGCTGCTGCTGCTGCTGGTCTCACACTCTGATGACTCTGACCATTAGCCTATCACAGACTCTGATGATGGACTCTCAACTGCATCATTTTATTGACTGAGGAACTGATTGCATGTGTGGCGGCCATGTTTGGCCTTGGTGTAGTGTTCGCTTGGTGAATCTTTAATGTGGGATACAGTGAGCTGAAAAGTGACCAAATAGGCTTCTTAACAACTCCAAAGTGTTGTCCGTGTGTGTGTGTGTCCCAAATGTTCTTATTTTCATGTTGTCTTGTGTATTTACCACATGTGATGTCTATATTCCCATGCTGGCTGGGCTCTTATCAAACTCGGGGAATAGACAGCAAATGAGCTCATTTCTCAAAAAGTTGGCATATTCTCTTAGTGTTTAACTGTGTGTGTGTGTGTGTGCCATGTTCCCTCAGTGTTTAAATGTGTGTGTGTGTGGCGGGTACTCGTCTAGACCCTCCTGCCTGAGAAGCGAGCGCCACCGGTGGCAGACTGCCCTGCTGGGGTACCATGGAAACGCCTGGCACTGGCGCCACCACCCGCCCGGATGCAATCATCACTTATGGAGACGTTTGGCCCCCTGCCTCGACTGCCACCCGCACCCACTGAGCATGCTCAGTAGACTCCTGCCACCTGCACCCACTGAGCATGCTCAGTAGACTCCTGCCACCCGCGCCCACTGAGCATGCTCAGTAGACCCCTGAGAGCTGCGCCCACTGAGCATGCTCTATAGACCCCTGCCACCTGCGCCCACTGAGCATGCTCAGTAGACCCCTGAGAGCTGCGCCCACTGAGCATGCTCTATTGAGTGTCCCAGTGATGCCTCTTCCATTTGCCTCCATGGGACCTATCTTTCAAAAAAATTTGAACGCCAGTCTATGGCGAAAAAGAAATTATTTTCTGGTCCCGGTTGACTTGTGCCTTGAATTACCCATATGATGTTTGTCAATTTTAAAGACAATTTTTCATGTAAAGACATTTGCAGTTTGTTTCGTAACTATTGAATTACAACATTGTGAAAGATCGTAATTCCAACGAGGTCTTAATTGGGCTTTCCTTGCCGATGCAAATACCATGAGTCAGAGGATTAAACACATCAGGTAAGTTGTATTCGTCCATAGACTGTACATTAGATACTGTTAAGTGACATAGCAGGCAGCAAGATGCAACCGTTAACCAGCATAACAGCTAATCTTATTATTTCATTAATGCTAGTGACGTAGCCTACATCGCTCGAGACGAGAGGTGGTCCGCTGAGCGGATTCGGGCATAAAACCAACATAACTTTTGAAGTCTAATAACAACAGTACTTTCTTGACGTGAAAAAATATCTTTTAAATTCACACACATCATATGTGAAATTCGTGCCACCCGCGCCCACTGAGCATGCTCCATAGACCCCTGCCACCCGCACCCACTGAGCATGCTCCATAGACCCCTGCCTTGCCTGCCACCTCAGCAGAGTCTACTCACCTGGAGTAGAGGCACACAGGTCGTCCAGACTCACCTGGGGTAGAGGGGCGCGTGGGTCGTCTAGGGGAGAGGGAGCTGAGCACCAAGTTGCCTTCCAGTCCAGGGCAGCAGCTAGAGCCGGGTAGAGAGGTATAGTTAGATAGATACTTTATTTCTCCTGAGGGAAACTAGACCACTAGCCTGAAGGACCAGACCCAATCGGAAAGATTAAGGGTCTGGCCACGAATAACGTAATGGCCCAACCCGAGGGGTGGCACCAAGCACGCATTTGAAAATCTCACTGCACGCAATAACACTATACGATCAATGTTAACTGACTAATTCCAGACTTCGATGCAATTGGCTAACACTACGTCTGTCATCTGTTTAGCCCGCCTATATCAGATACAGATATGATTGGTTCCCTGCGATGAAAGGGGCAAAAGTTCCGTGCATCATTACTCGTTGCCAGAGTCTCTCGCTGAGCAAATGCTTCCGCGAGAACTAGATTCCCAGGGTACTAGACCACTGCTCTGAGATAGAACCTGAGAGACCTGCGAGAACACAAGTGTTCTTGCCCTGGAGGCTGTTTCAAGAGGTTTAGTGATAATCCTGAGGAAGTGATGGACCTGGAGAGGAGCCGTACGGCTGCATTCTCTTAACTAATCAAAGCCATTAAGCTCTATTGGAGGGCGTTTGTTGTGATTGTTATACAGGTCGGTCTCAAAAAATTTGAATATCGTGAAAAAAAGTTTTTTTTCATTAGATATAAAGTTAAATATTTAAAGACAATTTTACAATTTTGACTTCAAGTAACTTGGATTCTGTGACTCTTCCTCAAGACTCTTGGGACCTTGATTGGACCCTGATATCCAAATGAAAAATGTTTTTATGTGAAAAGAGGCGTTTGGACCACTGTGCAACGGTCCAGTTCTGTCTCCTCTTAGCTCAGGTAAGACGCTCTAACCTGGTCTCTGATTCAGGACTGGCTTGACACTAGGCATGTGCACTTGTAGCCCATTTCCTGGACACATCTGTGCGTGGTGGGTCGTGATGCAGACTCCTTGTGATGCAGACTCCACTCCTTGTGAAGTTCCCCCAAAGTTCCCCTTTCAGCAATGGCCGTCTGTGGCTTACCCTCCTCGTGGAGGGAGTGAGTGAGTGTCTTCTGGACAACTATCAAGTCAGCAGTCTTTTCCATGATTGTGGTTGTGTTTCTTGAATCAGACTAAGAGATTTAAGGCTCAGGAAACATTTTTATTCTAATATTTTGAGAAACTGATTTTTGGTGTTCATGAACTGTAAGTCATATTCATTAAGATTAAAACAAAACATGGCTTGAAATATTTTCACTTTATATGTAATGAATCTAGAATAATATATGAAAGATTCCCTATTTGAAATATAGTAAGGGGGGGACGTTTTCAAGATATTCTCATTTTTGAGACCCCACTACTAGTCAAGTGGTGTCCTTTAAGAGTGCAGCAGCCCATAGGAGGTCATGAGGAGGTGGTGTCCTTTAAGGGTCACTAGTCAAGTGGTGTCCTTTAAGAGTCACTAGTCAAGTGGTGTCCTTTAAGAGTGCATCATTTATGCCATGAATTTATGCCATTTATGCCTTTAAGAGTGCATCATTTATGTCATCAATGTATGCCATTTATGCCTTTAAGAGTTATCATTTATGCCATGAGCTCTCGTGGCCTTGTTTCATTTAGTTTCGTTATTTTTAAATAACATGATAATTTAATGTAAAAACGTGATAAATATATTGTAAAAACATGAAAAAATCATATCTTGAAATAACATGATATTTTCATGTTATAACGTGAAAATATCATTATCATGAAATAACGTGATACATATCTTGTTAAAACGTGAAAAAGATATTGTTATAACAAGAAACTTTTCACGTAATTACATAATACTGAGCCTTTTTATTTATTTTAGTGTGGCAGCAATACGCTTCCGTAATGTAGGCCTATAAGCCTTTATATATTTAGTAACTGTTTTTTCATCTGATTCTTCAATACTTCAATAACAATATGCAACACTAACAACATCTTTGTTCAGTTTGTTCAATTCAAATCTAATCTAATTTTTTAAAAGAAAAATCTTTTCCTGCAATTAGGTTACAATTTTTAGCATTATCCACCATTAAGAATTCAGAGGCTGTTTAAGTTCTGATTGCAGTGGACAATTTGGTTTAAACATTTCCATAGCAATCACCAACACCCTAACTCATGAAGACGCCTTTTATAGTTATTGCGCATTTCTTCATGATGTGACAAAAAAGTTTGTTTTTCGCCAGGCATGCGTGTCAAGACTGTCAGCGCTATAGCTACGCCAGTACGGAGGAGAAAAGGCCCGTGAGCTAAATCTATTGTTTTCCAGTCCTTGAACAATTATGCACGAACCGTATGGGACGAACACGGAATATATGCTTTTATATGCTTTCATTGGCTAGACTTGACAAGTTATGCGAGCGAGCAGCGTGTATGCGCTCCGCTTCCGTTGTTGTTTAAAGTTTGAATGGGATAGGGATTCGGAGCCAAAGGCTAACATTTAACCCAGCGACAATTTGTAAGCTATCACCAATATTAATGTTACAGATGTATGGCTACACACGTTACATTCTTAAAATGGTTCTGGTCTACAATTAAATATCTATTAAAACTTCACAATGGTGGATGTTTTTAGAGCGTGATCTGCAGGCTTGTTGTGGGCAGGTTGGAGACAGCAGTTAATGGGCTACTGTGCAGAGTTGGGAAGGTATGGTAGGCCAATTTGATGTACACACACATAGGGGAAATTCTCACTCGTTGAGTAGCCTGATGGTACGCATCATCTGACCAACCCTGCCGAAATGTGATTATAGCCATACGTGTTTCAATCTGATTGATGGCAACAGATAATGTTTCTCCAGTAATTAGAACACGGTCACATAGGAAACCGGGAGGTTGGCGAGCAATTGTAGTTGCGCTAGCCGACTAAACTAGAGATGCGCGTCTGAGCCCATGATCATGCATTAGCCCACCGACTAAGCCTTTCTTTCGGTATATTACGTAGGCTTGATGTCTATTACCACCCTGAATGAATGAAGAAATGGATGTTCAATTAATTATCATATTTTCCATTGTGAATTAATCGTACAGATAATTTTATGGCACCCTTTGGTTGCAGAATGACTGTGCGTCATTTTGGCTTGCGCAATGTCTAGCTGTCGCTCGCCCCCTAGTGGTTAAATTTGGTACTACCAGTGAGAGCTGTCTGGTCCTGATGCTGTGAGATGCTGAGAGGATACGGATGAAATCGATGTAAACCCCCTTTTCCGGCAGTCAGGTGGCTCAGTCTCTGTGGCGCAATGGAATAGCGCGCTGGACTTCTAATCCAGAGGCTCCGGGTTCGAGTCCCGGCAGAGATGGGTCCTGGAAAGTTCCGGATGGAAAAATGACTCTTTTGATGTTCCCGTCCTGATCATGTTTTATACTATATTCTGACACATGTGGTTTCGGTAGCAAAAGTCTACATTAAAAGACGAGGCGTGACCAATATGCAGAGGAACTGGAGTTATGGAAAAAGATGTATAGGCTATTTCGTAATCTTGGGTCTTTATGATGATAATAATTATTCATAATTATTTAATGTAGCCTGGCTTACACGCTATGCTACAAACCACTAGTTCAGTGATAGGATAGGCTACTGCATTGTTGTTGAGCAAAGGGACTCGGATGGTGAGTGAACCTGTGTCGGAGGCTGTGTCCCGTCCCACCGAATTGCATTCCTGAAAACCATAACGACTGCCGTAGACCCCCCCCCCCCCCACACACATACATCTTGCGGGAGCGAACCCAGGGAGGGAAATAACGTCTCGAACGGAGGTCACGGGCGACCAGCCACGTTGCCACCCTCCACTCTGCAGAGAATGACGTCAACGCGTCTTTAAAACGAGGAGACTGGAATAAATGGTAATATTTTGGAGGCTAGTTTAGGCAGAAGCAGCTGTGTGAAATCAGCCGCGTCCTATCGCACTTATTTGGGCCATGCGGTATTTCCCCGCCTGTCTCGCTCGTGTTATCCTTTCAAGTAGCGGGGGATAGTTGAGTAGCGTCCGGATCCTCAGGCTGCGCTGTTCCCGGCTGGCGGTGATGTAATTGCCGCGCTTTCTGGGAATACCGGAATACCTGCTTTGGGTGCAGTGTCGGGTAACGGCCAGCAGGTGCATTCCTGTCGCGTGCGTTATCATCAGTCCCCATCCAAGAAACCCAAACCGAAGTAAACCACTCAGAACGCAACCGTCACTACAGGGGGATTCAAACAAAGACAAACCTTGTAGCCTGACTTCATCATAGCTGACGTGCTTTTCTTATGCAAAAGACCATAGCAAGACCATGAGTTCGCCGAGGTTTTTTTATAATGATTATTTCATTTATTTCTTTATTTATTACTGGGACATTTGTCCACATGGAAGAGCATCACGCTGACTGTAGGACTGAACGTAGGCTAAATGTGCCCTGTGGTTTAGCCAGCTGGCTAACGTCCATCTGTGCTGGTTAAGGCAGGTGGTGGGAATCAGTGGTTCGATTGTGAAGAGGTTGCTTTGACAGATTTGTCATACAATTGGAGTCTCCATCGTAAACAAATGGCTGGTGTTCGGGACTGAGTGCTGAGTTATTCTTCTTATATCGCGGGAGTGCCAGAATTGCAAGACAGCAGCTGCTTACAGCTGTCAAATGCACTGATCCGACAACACACTCAAAAATCAGTCCGTGCACTGCAGTTCATGATGCAGTTATAGAAACAATACTTTAAATAGCCCGTGTGTCCTCTTACAATATTTTTCTTTTCCCCGAAGTGCACACTCAAACTCTCGATGATCCGGCTGAGTGACGCGCGCGCACACACATGGGCGGATGGAGCGTGGTCTGTTCAGCCTCTCCGATTCCTGATTCCCGCCCTGCCGCCCCTCGTGCTGCGCTCTGTTGCTGTACGGTGACGGAGCCGGAGCTGGAACCCCTTGCGCCGCCGTCCATGTTTTAACCCCGCTCGTCTCCACACTAAACGGCGCGTAATCCGCGTGCAAGGCTAATCCTTAATCCCCCGGCAAATCGCCACCGCCCCCTCCCTCCCTCGTGGATCCCGGACACCCTCCATCGTCTCCCGAGACCGGCGCGCGAGGATTCTATTCATGGGCAGACCACACCTAGTGCTGTCAACCGAGAGGCTGGCAATGTCCCCCTCCCCACTTCCACCATTAACCACAAACATACACACCCACACACACACAGCTATAGCGGCAGCAGTAACAACAACAATATGATCTGGTATCTAAACAATGAAATATCAGTTTTATCTATCTGTCTATACATACATACATATACATATCAGTTTTATCTATCTGTCTATCTATCTGTCTGTTATTATTATTGGTAGTTTATAACAACCCACCCGCCACCCCACCCCTCTCCCTCCCTCTCTCTCTCTCGGGCAGTTTGCTCTGGCCCTGTTACTGAAATGGTACGGGCCAAATCGTATTAAAATCCCCACCCCTCCCCTCCGACCCGCACGCCAACCCTCCCTCCATACCTCCCTCCCTCTTCTCTCCTCCCTCCCTCTCTTCCTGTCGTTCAGACAGACTGTTTTTGCTGCAGTGAGCGAGCGGTGGCCGTACTGAGGAGAGGAAAACGGCGAGAAAAAACAAGAAGCCAGAGGACGGATAGCGCGAGCTAGAAAATAGGCCGCCACAGAGACAAATCCTACGGGGACCAGTGCGCGAGTTGAAGAGCACCTACCTGACGCAGCGTGCGGACTTTGACGAGAATATCTCGGTGTGTATAAACACGACTCGTCCCTCCTCTCTGTCTTTCTCTCGCTCTTTCTCTCTCTCTCTAGCAGTCGAACACACACACACACACACACACAACCCACAAACACCTACACAGTGGGATAGCTTCAGGTCTACTATTGTTGTTTGCGTCCGCGCGCTTTTATTGAAGGGAGACACCTGTCAGTGATGTAAATATGAGAGGGGGGTCGTGTACTGGAATGTGTGTCTCTGTCAGGCTCAGATAGGTTGTCCGACCGTTATTCTCTCTACCGGGGGCAGCAATCGCGGGCGCAGACGAGCTTGTTTGAAAGAGCAGTTATTCTCATTGTTATTGGGCTGACCCCCCTGCCCCCCCCCCCCTCTGCTCCTATTCAGACCCCCGACGCCTGCACTACATAAGCTACTGCCAGGCTCGCGCTGTGCTGCTGTCCCGTCTGCCAGCATGCAAAGTGCAGGGCAGGCATCGCTACCTCTGCTGGAGAAAGACAAGAACAAGGAAAATAAAGACCGCGTGAGGCAGATAGAAAAGATGTGTGTGTGTGAACTCAGGAGGCGGCGCCAGCCAAGCACGGGCGGCACCTCACCGACGCTGCTATATGGGTAGGCTGCTATTGCAGCAGGTGTATCAGTACCTTTCCGGTCATTAACGGCAGCGCGTTGCCGTTAAGACACGTGATTTTTGTGTTTAGGTGAGCTGACCCGGCCCGTCGAACAGTAGCCGTAGCTGCCCCTCGAGTCACAACAACAATGACGAGTAGGCTACACACGGGGGAAAGCTGTGTGCATAGCATAATCCCTACGAGCCGCCCGTCCCGCAAAAGAAATGCAGGCAGCTCTTCACCTTGTCTCGTGCTACTGCCGTGACAATGAGAAGCGGGAGTGGATGAGAGAGTCCCCAACAACTCCGCCGAACAGACCGTATAGGGTGTGCGCCGCACGCCAACGACTTAATGAGAGTGTGGGGCTCGCGAGAAGACTGGGTCTATTTATTCTTTCTCCCCAGAAAAAGAGGGCTGTTTATTTCGCGCGTGACGTGCGAAGCTGCGCGCGGTGAATTCTCAGCGGGCGACAGGTGCACCGTCCTGCGCGTGCGGTCAAATCGGGAGATGTGGCTTAAAGAGAAGATAGCAAGAGGCTGGCGGATCACTGTCGGTCCATTGGGGGCATAGCTGGCGGTATTATGGCCACTATTGGTCTAAAATCTTGTTAATTTGTTCAGTTATACTCCAATAGGCCTATATCATTTTATTAACTTTTCTTAATATTCATGACAAGTTAAATTTAAAGAGATGGTGGTCCAACGGTGGACCACAAGTGGCACGCCACCGGCGGCATACCACCAGCAGTCCGCTATCTGCCAATCTGAAATTACTATCTGAGGAGGAGTAAAGCGCGTGAACTGGCTAATCATTCCTCTTTCTTTTAGTTCGGCAAAGATACATTTGCAAGCGCTCATTAAAAAGGTCTTAATCGCCCCGTCCGGCCTCTCTCCGAGGTTAAATGGAGGTAGCTAGGCTTTTTTCTGAACCGAGGTTCGATCGCTGCGTCACCTCACAGTAACGCACTGACACGAGCAGATCGATGAGATCTCTGAGGGCAGCGCGTGAGTAACGATGGTCAATCTTGTGTGTTCGACCAACCGCACACAGCGACCAATCAGAGCGTTTGGCAAGTTTTGTAGGCTATGTGTACACTGGCTCCAGCTGTCTATACGTACTTCCGCTCAATTTCATCTCCCTACAGTAGCCTACTCCAGTACTCTGCGAAGTCAGAGAGTCTGGTATCCAGGCTAGGCTATGTGTGGGCATGTGTGTGTGTGTGTTTATGCGTTCCTCACTAAAATGCTTTTGCCCACACCCCCCTAGGTCTTGTGAGGATTTCGGAGTGTTTATGCGTTCCTCACTAAAATGCTTTTGCCCACACCCCCCTAGGTCTTGTGAGGATTTCGGAGATCCGGACAGACGGATGACACAGTCCGTGCTCCTAACCATGGCATCCCCGTCACTCCCGCGCATCGCTGTGAGGATTCTCAGCGCGCTCGTGCTTGTCATAGCTGTGGTCCATGGAAACGAGATGCTCGGTAAGATCAACCCCCCCCCCTCTCTCAGTTCCCTGCTCCTTTGCCCCTCCCTCCTTCGACTCATGTTTTCAAAATGTTCTGTTATTACAAGAGAATCATGGAGCCGTTAATAAGCTCGTGAGGCACAGGAGAGCCTCCCCTCCCCCTTGGACTCCAACGGAATTTCTGCTGGGCCCTGTTTGAAGTTGAGCTTGTGACGCTCTCTCTCTCACACACACACACACACACACACACACACACACAGTGCAACACGGGCAGCGGACTATGGCCTCACGAGACTAGAGACACCCTTTGGCACAGGCTCAGTGTGTGAGATTGGGCTAAACCCTGAGATGTGACAGGCTGGGCCTGAGAGTATGTGTGTGTGTGTGTGTGTGTGTGTGTGTGTGTGTGTGTGTGTGTGTGATTGGGTGGTGGGAGCACTGGGCTAAATCCTAATGGCTGGGGCCTTAGAGATCAACTCTGCTTTGCTTTGCGTGTGTTTTTTTAGAATGTAATGTTAATTCAACCTCAAACTCGCCTACTTTTGCCAAGGAAACCCAGACGCTGGCAGGTAAATAAGAGAGATAGATAGAGATAGAGGGAGGGGGGATGGGGGAGAGAGGGGGGGGGATGGGGGGGGGATAGGGGATAGAGGGGAGAGAGAGGATAGAGAGGGGGGATAGAGGGGAGAGAGAGAGAGAGAGAGAGAGAGAGGGAGAGAGAGAGAGAGAGACAGATTGGCGTCCTCTTTACGTGTGCCTCTGTTCTCTAGTTAGATTAAGTGTGTGCATGTGTGTGTGTGTGTGTTATGATAAACTTGAGAATTTAATGGGCTCCTGTGGTAGGTGTGTGTGTGTGTGTGAGTGTGTGTGTTACTGTTTGGTGGGCTCTTGTGGTAGATGTGTGTGTGTGTGTGTGTGTTAGTGTTTGGTTGGCTCTTGTGGTATATATATGTATGTGTGTGTGTTAGAGTTTGGTGGGCTCTTGTGGTAGATGTGTGTGTTAGTGTTTGGTGGGCTCTTGTGGTAGATGTGTGTGTTAGAGTTTGGTGGGCTCTTGTGGTAGATGTGTGTGTTAGTGTTTGGTGGGCTCTTGTGGTAGATGTGTGTGTTAGTGTTTGGTGAGCTCTTGTGGTAGAGAGAGGTGTCTGTGTTACTGATGTCATGGTAGACTGCAGCTTTCCCTGCCACTTTATATCACTTCCTGCTCCTCTACTAAATGGCAATAGCTTCCAACGCTAACATTACATCCTGTTCCTCTACTAAATGGCAATAGTTAGCTTCCAAAGCTAACATTACATCCAACGCTAACATTACATCCTACTATCTAAATAACAATAGCTATCAACACTAACATACAGTTCATCAGCCATGAGCTGCTGAAGAATGAAGTAAACCAATTAAACTTCAGTGGATCAGTGGATCTCTCCAGGCTCTCCTTCCAGTTAGCCACCATACTGTCAGCCATACTGTTCCTACATGTTATTCCCATTCTCTTCCTACACGTTATTCCCATTCTCTTCCTACACGTTATTCCCATTCTCTTCCTACATATTATTCCCATTCTGTTCCTACACGTTATTCCCATGCTGAGAGAGCTGAATCTCTACTTTGCAGGAGCATCTCCTAGATGAATAACGTGTGTCACAGGTTTGGGTTTTTCTCGAGGCCGGTCCAGTGCGTGTGTCACAGGTTTGGGTTTCTCTCGAGGCCGGTCCGGTACAAACTTTTGGCATGTGACAGTGTCATTTTCAGTCAGAACAAACATATTGATAAAGAGAAAATCAGCATTAAATCAATATTTGCCAGGGGTATGAATCATTTTGTGCTTAACTGTAGGTGCGCTCGACTCAACGTAAAAAAGTTGGTTTTGGGGGCGAAAACAAAGGAAGCACTGGATTAAAGAAAATGTAAACACACTCTCAAGCTTTAACTCTTTTCTTTAAAGGACTTTTAAGAAAGCGTAGGCCAAAACGCGTAAAGGCTTCACATGGTCTGGGCAGGAGGCTGCAAGTGTCCTATAGGGAGGAGGCTTTAAGTGTTCTAGGGAGGAGGCTTTAAGTGTTCTAGGGAGGAGGCTTTAAGTGTCCTATAGGGAGGAGGCTTCAAGTGTCCTAGGGAGGAGGCTTTAAGTGTCCTATAGGGAGGAGGCTTCAAGTGTCCTAGGGAGGAGGCTTCACATGGTCTGGGCAGGAGGCTGCAAGTGTCCTGGTCACAGTGAGGCCTCTTGACCTTTAGAGAAGGCTTTTTGGCCTGGGTAGGACACGGAAGGACA
>NC_063207.1:2034338-2044338 GCF_017589495.1 Alosa alosa | reverse complement strand
TATTGAGGGCAAGGTTGTGAAGAGGTAATGGGTGGGGAGGAGCTTAGGATATGGATTTTTTGTGTTTGGTATTTGTTTGTACTTCTGTGTGTGTGTGTGTGTGTGTGTGTGTGTGTGTGTGTGCTTGAAGCATGCAGAGAAGAAAGCTCATTATGGAAGTTTGGTCGTGGATGTCCCTGAAACATTTGGCTTGTTAGCATGAATAATGCAGAGCAATGGATCATACAGGAGATTCTCCAGAATAGATGAATGGATCTCAGAGAGACTAGGGATTCACAAGGCCAGGGTAATGGATCACAGAGAAGGATTCCACAAGGGTAATGGATCACAAAGGCCAAGGCCAGGGTAATAGGATCATAGGGGGGATTAAAGACTCGCTAGACCAGAAAAGATTAATTGAGCTAGACCAGAGTAATTGATTAGAGAGATTGGGGATTCAGCAGGTTAGCATAATGGATCAGAGAGATTGGGGATTAAGCAGGCTAGCATAACGGATGCTAGCAATAGGGATTCAGCAGGGATTCTCCAGGCCAGAGTAATGGATGACAGAGAGATGAGTGATTCTCCAGGCAAGAGTAATGGATGACAGAGAGATGAGTGATTCTCCAGGCCAGAGTTATGGATGACAGAGAGATGAGTGATTCTCCAGGCAAGAGTTATTGATGACAGAGAGATGAGTGATTCTCCAGGCAAGAGTTATAGATGACAGAGAGATGAGTGATTCTCCAGGCCAGAGTAATGGATGACAGAGAGATGAGTGATTCTCCAGGCAAGAGTTATGGATGACAGAGAGATGAGTGATTCTCCAGGCCAGAGTAATGGATGACAGAGAGATGAGTGATTCTCCAGGCAAGAGTTATGGATGACAGAGAGATAAGTGATTCTCCAGGCCAGAGTAATGGATGACAGAGAGATGAGTGATTCTCCAGGCCAGAGTAATGGATGACAGAGAGATGAGTGATTCTCCAGGCAAGAGTTATGGACCACATACACTCGATTCCACAATCAGGCTTTAAGTAAGTTAAGCTGCCCCATGCTGTGTTACGGCAGGCTGAACCAGGACGTCAGAAGCAGGCTAGTGCCGTCACAGAGCGCACAGTTGGACCCTCACTGCACTGCCCACAGCCTCAGACCATACACACACACACACACACACACACACACGCCCAGTTGGACCTTCACTGCACTGCCCACAGCCTCAGACCACACACACACACACACACACACACACACACACACACACACACACACACCGCCTTGTTGGACCTTCACTGCATTGCCCACAGCCTCAGACCACACACACACACACACACACGCCCAGTTGGACCTCCACTGCACTGCCCACAGCCTCAGACCACACACACACACACACACACACACACACACGCCCAGTTGGACCTTCACGGCACTGCCCACAGCCTCAGACCACACACACACACACACACACACACACACACACACACAGCCCAGTTGGACCTTCACGGCACTGCCCACAGCCTCAGACCACACACACACACACACACACACACACACACACACACACACACACACACACACACACACATGCCCAGTTGGATCTTCACAGCACTGCCCACAGCCTCAGACCTGAATCGGTTCCTATCCATTCACCACAACACACACTAGAGTCACTCACCACAACACACACTAGAGTCACTCACACTAGAGCTCACAGCTGAGAAGTGAGGAGAGGAGGAGAGAGGTGAGAGAGAGAGAGGGGAGAAATAGAGAGGGAGAAAGGAGAGGACTGTCAGCAGCAGGAGGTCTTGATGGAGGGAGACAGGAAACAGAAAGGTGTGTTGCTGGTTGTGTGTGTGTGTGTGTGTAGGTATGTGGTCTGTGTGTTGTATGAACATGTGTGTATGTGTGTGTGTGCATTTGCATAGAAGTATGTGTGTGTGTGTGCATTTGCATAGGTGTGTGTCTGTGTCTCCACAGGCACTGTGGACTGCAGGTGTGTATCTCAGCATGTGTTGCTTGAAAGTCACCCAGCTCTCTGCCGTGCTGAAACCCAAAGCAAAGAGGACAATGTCACGGAGAGGACATCACTTCCTGTTTGATCATGCCCATGATCTTCTGAAATAGAAGTTTAAAGACATGTCCTTAAAACTTGAACCCTGAGTCAGGATAAGTCTCTGCCACACATTATTCTGGAGTGTGTGTGTACGTGTGCATGTGCGCCATGTGTGTGTGTGTGTGTGTGTGTGTGGGGGTGGGCATGTGTATGTGTGGGCATGTGTGTGTGTGTGTGTGGGTGGGCATGTGTGTGTGTGTGTGTGTGTGTGTGTGGGGGTGGGCATGTGTGTGTGGGCATGTGTGTGTGTGTGTGTGTGTGTGTGTGTGTGTGTGTATGTCTGTGTGTGTAGCATAGCGCTGTTTCCCCTCCTTTTTGCCACACCTATGACTGGGAGCCTGTCGCTAGGCAGTTGGCTAGGCACAGCAGTGACATGTTTTTACCCAGCATGCCGCGGTGCCCGTGGCTGTGTGCCGCCACTTGGCCTTCTGGGGTAGCTGCTCTGTGGGGAGCGATGCCTTATTTACTTCTGATGTCACGGGGCGAGTGCCCCAGGCAACTCCAACCAGAGAGTGGGCTGAGGAGGCCAGGGCTGACGAGCCAGACCAATCCTGACCCAGGGCTGGGGGTGGGGGAGTTAGGCCCCTCCTTTCTCTACTTTTTCTTCCTAACCCCTTCCCTCTCTCCCTCTCCCTCTCTCCCTCTCTTTCTCTCCCTCTCTTTCTCTCCCTCTCTCCCTCTCTTTCTCTCCCTCTCTTTCTCTCCCTCTCCTTCCCTCTCTCCCTCTCTTTCTCTCCCTCTCCCTCTCCCTCTCTTCT
Organism: Alosa alosa; assembly: GCF_017589495.1. Taxonomy (NCBI): domain Eukaryota; kingdom Metazoa; phylum Chordata; class Actinopteri; order Clupeiformes; family Clupeidae; genus Alosa; species Alosa alosa. The sequence continues at coordinate 2,041,488 of NC_063207.1, read as the reverse complement.
CTCCCTCTCCTTCTCTCCCTCTCCTTCCCTCTCTCCCTCTCCTTCTCTCCCTCTCCCTCTCTTTCTCTCCCTCTCCTTCCCTCTCCCTCTCCCTCTCTTCTCTCCCTCTCTTTCTCTCCCTCTCTTTCTCTCCCTCTCCCTCTCTTCTCTCCCTCTCCTTCCTCTCTCCTCTCCTTCTCTCCCTCTCCTCTCTTCTCTCCCTCTCTTCTCTCTCCCTCTTCCCTCTCTTCTCTCCCTCTTTCTCTCCTCTCTTCTCCCTCTCCTTCCCTCTCCTCCTCCTTCCCTCTCTCCCTCTCCCTCCTCTTCTCTCCTCTCTTTCTCTCCCTCTCCTTCCCTCTCTCCCTCTCCCTCTCTTCTCTCCCTCTCTTCTCTCTCCCTCTCCCTCTCTTCTCTCCCTCTCTCCCTCTCTTTCTCTCCCTCTCTTTCTCTCCCTCTCCTTCCCTCTCTCCCTCTCTTTCTCTCCCTCTCTTTCTCTCTCTGCCTCTCCTGCTGATTTCCATCTCCATGGCTGTACTGGTGGGCAGATCTATTTGAGCAGGTGGTGTGTGTGTGTGGGTGTGTGTGTTGGCTTGTTGGATCTCAGCTCAGATCGGAGCAGGATGGCCTCCACTTCTCCTGCGGCTCTCTGATTGGTGGGGTTTTCCTTCAAACTCTGTGATTGGCTAAGTCATCCCTCCACAGGGCTTGTGATTGGGTGGCCTGTTCCTCTCAGCTCCTTTTTATTGGCTGACTGAGTCATTAGTTATGTATTCTCTTTAAGCCTTCTGATTGGTTACTCAGCTCTGTGATTGGCAGGTGTACTCCTTGATCCATTTGACAAAAAATACTGTATATGCACCCCCCTCCCCACACACACACACACACACTGCTATGCACAACAACCCCCACATTTTACCCGTTTATTTATGTCCACATGAAGAAAATGGTACAGGGACACAAATATTAAGAATCACACACACACACACTCACACACACTGCTGTGCACAACAACCCCCACACACACACACACACACACAACCACCCCCCCACACACACACACACACAACCACCCCCACACACACACACACTGCTGTGCACAACAACCCCCACACACACACACACACACACACACACACACCCACACCCACATACTGCTGTGCACAACAACCCCCCCACACACACACACACACACAGTACCCCTCCCCAATCTCTGTGCTCATAGTGCTTAGCTTGGCATTCCAATTGCTGGATCAATCAGTTCGCCCAGACCTTCTCAATCAAGCCCTGATCGCACAGAGCCTTTCCCATTCATGCAAAGTCAGACTTCATCAAGCGATCAGCGCTGCACTTGATTCAGCCTCAGTGAAAACTCCGATTGAACAGCGTACAGACTCAGTCAGCCCACCAACCAGACAAGCTCCATCAAGCCCCGATAGGGCCCGTCTGTCCATTCAGATCAGTCAGGCCTGCTCAATCCAGCCCAGATAAGAGGATGAGAGAGCGACGAGGGCTGGGCACATGTCTGGAGCAGATGGTGTAGCGGAGATAGCATGTGGCACACACACACACACACACACACACACACTCTTTCCTACACATACTTACACACACTATCTCTCTCTCTTACACATACTCACACACACACTCTCTTTCACACACACACTCACACACACACACAGTGTAGGGGTGATGGCATGTGGCACACACACACACACAGTGTAGGGGTGATGGCATGTGGCACACACACACACACAGTGTAGGGGTGATGGCATGTGGCACACACACACAGTAGCATGATAGCACTGTCAGTGTGTGTGTGTGTGTGTGTGTGTGTTGGATCCAGTTTGTTGAGCCCGCACCACATGTGTGCGGTTAAAGTCACCGATGAGCACTAATGAACTACATCTGCTCAGCTCCTAATTGGGTACTTACAGTCACCAATTAGTTGGTTCTTGTCGGTGGTTCTGGTTCCTGTGTGTAGTGCAGGGTAAATTTGTTTAAAGAAAAGTGATATCTTGTCCGCCTCCTAAGCTGTGTGTCTGTGTGTGAGAGAGAGAGAGTGTGAGAGAGTGTGTGTGTGTGAGAGAGAGAGTGTGTGTGAGAGAGTGTGTGTGAGTGTGTGTGTGTGAAGTGTGTGTGTGTGTGTGTGTGTGTGTGTGTGTGTGTGTGTGTGTGTGTGTGTGTGTGTGTTAGAGAGTGTGTGTGTGTGTGAGAGAAGTGTGTGTGTGTGTTAAGTGTGTGTGTGTGAGAAGTGTGTGTGTGTATTAGAAGTGTGTGTGTGTATGTGTGTGTGTATGTTAGAAGTGTGTGTGTGTGTGTGTGTGTATTAGAAAGTGTGTGTGTGTGACAGAGTGTGTGTGTGTGTGTGTGTGTGAGAGAAATTATGTGTGTGCACTGTATGTGTGTGTGTGTGTGTGTATGTGTGTGTGTGTGTATTAGAAAGTGTGTGTGTATGTGTGTGTGAGAGGTGTGTGTGTGTGTGAAAGTGTGTGTGTGTGTGTAGAGAGAGAGAAGTGTGTGTGTGTGTTAGAGTGTGTGTGTGTGTGTGTGTGTGTGTGTGTGTGTATTAGAAGTGTGTGTGTGTGTATTATTATTATTATTATTATTGTGTGTGTGTGTGTGTGTGTGTGTGTGTGTGTGTGTATTATTATTATTATTATTATTATTGTGTGTGTGTGTGTTAGAAGTGTGTGTGTGTGAGAGGTGTGTGTGTGTGAGAAGTGTGTGTGTGTGTATTAGAAATTATGTGTGTGTGTGTATTAGAAGTGTGTGTGTGTGTGTGTGTGTATATATTAGAAATTAATAATGTGTGTGTGTGTGTATATATTAGAAGTGTGTGTGTGTGTGTGTGTGTGAGAGAGAGAGTGTGTGTGTGTATTATTATTATTATTATTATTATTATTATTATTATTATTATTATTGTGTGTGTGTGTTAGAAGTGTGTGTGTGTGTATTATTATTATTGTGTGTGTGTGTGTGTGAGAGAGAGAGTGTGTGATGGTGTGTGTTAGAGAGTGTGTGATGGTGTGTGTTAGAGAGTGTGTGTGAGAGAGAGAGTGTGTGTGTGAGAGAAGTGTGTGTGTGTGAGAGAGAGAGAGGTGTGTGTGTGTGTGTGTGCTGTGTGTGTGTGTGTGTGTGCGTGTGTGTGTGTGTGTGTGTGTGTGCGTGCGTGCGTGTGTGCGTGCGTGCGTGCGTGAAGACTGTGTGTGTGTGTGTGTGTGTGTGTCGTCGGGCTAAAACAATAAGAGAAATAGGCGTGCCTAATCTGGGTGTTGAATGACTGGGACATAAAGAAGGGAAGACAGAGCCAATACGCTCACACACACACACACCACACACACAGTGCATAAGCAGATTACACACAACCAGCTCTCTGTGTGTGTGTGTGTGTGTATATGAGTAAGTCAAGCAGTATGTTTGTGGGTCTTTATGACAGTGATACACTCATGCCCTGTGACAATGAACACACAAATGTGAACACACACACACAGACACACATACACACACAGAAATTAATATTATCTTGACACATAGGTTTGGTGGGTACGTGAAGTAGGATGAACACACACACACACACACACACACACACACACACACACACACACTCTTCCACAGGCATTGTGCTTTGGAGCAGGTGTACTCCATAAGACTACAGCTTGTTCAAATTAATTAGATTTACTCAGAAAGGAATACCCTCAGCCTGTAAGCCGCTTACCACTGCATGAGGAACTGCCCATCAACTCTCTCTCTCTCTCTCTCTCTCCCTCTCTCTCTCCTCTCTCTCTCTCTTCCTTCCTCTCTCTCTCTCTCTCTCTCTCTCTCTCTCTCTTCTCCTCTCTCTCTCTCTCTCCTCTCTCTCTCTCTCTCTCTTCTCTCTCTCTCTTCCTTCCTCTCTCTCTCTCTCTCTCTCCTCTCTCTCTCTCTCTCCTCTCTCTTCTCCCTCTCTCTCTCTCTCCCCTCTCTCTCTCTCCTCTCTCTCTCTCTCTCAAGCCTTAAAAACACATCAGTCTTAATAAGACATGAACACACACACAGACCACACACACACTCTCTCACACACACTGAAGCAACTTATAGTTGTTAGTTATAGTTGGGATCAATAAGTACATGGAGCAGAGTGTGACATTAGCGTCCATCCAGAATGAGCGCTTGAGTGTGTGAGTGCTTCCTGTGTTCTCTCATCAGCAAGTTCTTTCTCTCTCTTTCTCTCTCTCTCTCACACACACACACACACACACTCTCTCTCTCTCTCTCTCTCCCTCCCTCTCTCTCTCTCTCACAGGCACACACACACTCTCTCTCTCACACACACACACACACACACACACACCTCTCTCTCTCACACGCACACACACTCTCTCTCTCTCTCACACACACACACACACACACACACACACACACTCTCTCTCTTTTTCTGTCTCTGTTTTTCCAAGGCTCATATCATTATCATTGCCCTGTGCTGTAGTTAGACAGGTGTAAAGGTGTGTGTGTGTGTGTGTGTGTGTGTGTGTGTGTGTGTGTGTGTTGCAGAGACAGGTGTCTCAGAATGACAGGAACACTTATCATTGCACAACTTGCTGGGCGCACGCAAACACACACACACACACACACTGAAATCTGAAGACAGTACTGTACTGCCTCTTTAAACCTAGAGGATTAACATCAATGCTCTGATCATCCCTGACAACCACACCTCAGCATCACACACTCGCACACACACACACACGCACGCACGCACACACACACACGCACGCGCGCGCCAGGTGGTTTAAGAGCCTCGGCACACAAGCTGACAAAGCCATTCTTCAGCTGGAGGGTATCCAACTAGCAGCTCTGCTGCCTCACCTACTCCCTCTCTCACATCAATACACACATTACACACAACACACACACATTGTTACAATACCACACACACACACACAGTACTTGGTCAGTACTGGACTCTGTGTGTGTGTGTGTGAGTGAGTGTGTTAGTATGTCTTCACACCTGGTTAAAACAGACTCCAGTTCACTCTGTCAGACAGAATGTACACATAACTGGTGTGTGTTACAGTGTGGAGTGTGTGTGAGTGTACACAGGTGTGTGTTACAGTGTGGAGTGTGTGTGTACACAGCTGTGTGTTACAGTGTGGAGTGTGGAGAATAGTCTAGAGCCTAACGCATGTGTAGGAAATGTTCCTCTCTAGAGTAGTCTAGAGCCTAACGCATGTGTTGGAAATGTTCCTCTCTAGAATATGTCCAAGACCCAGGGCTCTATCGCGGGCCCCCCAGCAATTGACTTTGTATACCGCTTTGTGTCTTTCCCATTTTGCAGTCAGCGATATTGGAATTTTCGCCCACAGGTACGTGCGTCTGTAAATTAGGGAATTGATTATACCACGGGCGGGTTCAGCTAAAAGACGGGCGGTTCCGGCGTAAACGTTCACTGTTGTTATTTGGCAGTTTCAGGAACTCCCTGGTCTAAAGTCTGTGGCGTAAATGCAGATGCTATTTTAAGGGCGCATGCATGACCACAGGCCTGCATGAATGAATGCGTTGCACACCAATCTACAGATACCCACATGCACAGACGGAAACATTCAAAGCCTTGATAATATTTGTCCATTTCCCGGTTTTGGTCGTGCATTGGTGACCTTAGTAGCCTATATATTGCAACATCTACATGCAATATCTTTACAACAACAACGCCTAATTACGACCTATTCATTTGGACAACTTTATACAGCCCTATAAAGGCTAAAGTTACCTTTAGTTTTGTTCCACTTACCGCTGTGTATGGCTTTAAACATCGCTAAGTATGCTTTAACATCAGCCTAAGCATTATTCCAGCTGCACTAAGGTTTTAAGCATCATAATTTTGCCTACCTTGTTGTAGCCCATCTGAAATAACTCCAAGCTTTGCTATGTTCCCTCCATCCTTTTGTTATTTTCAAAAAACGTTTTTATATCCATGATGGCCTTGAAGTCTTGAGTTAGTGAAAGCTTAAATCAGCTTTTTATGTGCTGTTAACCAGCAACTATAGTACAAGAAAGCAGCAAGTATGGCTACAATTTCTGTAGTTGCAAGGCCCATTCATTGTTATTCTCTCCTGCTCAAACAAACAGCGGTATTAAGTTGATGATAACGTGTTTACAAACTCTACTTTACAGAAAAATATTGTAAATAGCCTACTGTCATGCAGTTAATGGATACTGTGCAGAGTTGAAAGTTAGGTCAACTTGGAAACTGTTTCTCATTGTTGAGTTGCCTTGGCCGCCTAGTGGCGCGTTAACGCACACTTGCCTCCTCTCATCTATACAAGTAGTTCCCATTTCTGTAAACCATACATAATTTCAAAGAAAATATTACCACTGAGGGAAATCAGTGTGGTGTCAATTAAGATGTGAAAAAAATAGGCATAAATCTAGTGTACACATTTTCACCTAATCACGGATTTGTTAATGACATAAATTAGAAATATTAGATGACTTAAGGAGACGTGGATGTTGAATGGCATGCCGATGCCATTTAACCTAAATGCCCCAGCTGCAGCATCGGGAGAGAAGAGATTAACTGACAGAAGATATGCATTGTCTATAGAGAGGTAATGTTAGATTACATTGTACATTGAAAAATATCACCATGCATTCATAACCTCGTGATTCAGTGAGAGGATCCCAAAAAACATTGTAAAGTATGTCTTTGTGACAATTCTGTATTACATTTTGTCAAGAGGAAAAATCAATAGCAAACTGTTCCCAACTGAACAGTGATTATAGCGCCAGAACGCCTATTGCGCCGCCTGGCAAAATACACCACCATAATAGCAATCAGCTATGGAACAAGCGTGCCTGTTGTTAAAGGGAATGTGAGATGACACTCTGATTTGTTTATTGCACGTTACGCCCAAACCACACCCATGATTAATGTAGCTACTTCAGACCACCCCATTTTAGATTTCCATGGGGTCAATTATCCCTACTGGGTAAAATAGCATCAGCCTCAAGATCTGCCCATAAAGTGACTTTATGCTTTTGCAAAGACACTTCCGTTTTAGACCATTAAAATAGAGCCTACTGTCTACCAGGCCAATAGGGAAAATCAGGAACAGAGTTTTATTTACAATGATGCGCATCAAGGGAGAGACAGCATGACTTCACCTAAAGATCCACCAGCTGTGCTAACTACACA
>NC_063207.1:2019338-2024338 GCF_017589495.1 Alosa alosa | reverse complement strand
CTTCCATATAGCGCAATAGGCTGGATAACACAGTCGAATATTTTCTCTCTGTCTCCATTCTCTCCCCCTCTCTCTCTTTTTCTCTCCCCCCCCTCTCTCTCTCATCCTCTCTCTCTCTCTGTCTCCATTCTCTCTCTGATCAATCAAATCAGCTCCATATCATCATGTACCACTGGAGAGAGAGAGAGAGGGATGAGAGAGGGAGGGAGAGAGGAGGAGGAGGGGAGAGAAGAGGGGAGAGGAGGAGAGAGAGGAAAGGAGGAGGGAGGGAGGGGAATGAAGTAAAGAGAGAGAGAAAGGAGAAAGTGAAACTGAACTGTTAGATTATATATGTTATATGTGTTAGATTATATATGTTATGTGTTAGATTATGATTATATATGTTATATGTGTTAGATTTAGGGCTGTCAATCGATTAAAAAAATAATCTAATTAATTACATACTCTGTGATTAATTCATTCAAAATAATCGCATATATAATTTTTGCTTAGAAAGTATTTTAAATATTTAAATTCAAATGAATCATTGTATAATCAGCATTAGTGACATTAAAGTTCAAAGACTCTTTTATTATTATTTTCACTGTTCAAATAATAATCTATGATATGACCTAATATGCCTAGGAAATAAATTCAAAAGTGCTTCGGGAAGAAGTTTTTTTTCACATACAAGGCATTTCAGGCCACAGATATAACCTAGTAACCTGACTCTCGCCAGATGAATTTGGTTCCGCCTAGCTCCACTCATCCATCTGGGATCAATCCATTGGAGTGGTGTTTTAGAAGGCTGGGCCTTATTAAAAATCCTTGCATAAGATTGATGTTTTCACTTGTCCGTCCATCTATTGACGTGCTACTTCAACCCTCACATCGAAGCCAAACCAGCGGACGCTGATAACAGTCTCACAGTCGCTTTTACGCTTATGTCACATCTATGAAACTCCCGCCCTCGTCCTGATTGGCTCTACTATAAAATCTGGTGCAGAAATCCTCTCAATGGAAGAGGTCCCAGATGGATGTGAGTGAAGCTAAAAGCGGAGCTAAGGGGAACTAAATTCATCATGCAGAGTCAGGTTAATAACCTAGGGGACACAATGAAAATAAATGAACACTCCCTCAATGCCAACACTTATTTCTTTGCATTGATGTGCTTAATTATAGAGTTGATGAACTCGGTGATATGCAAATTCCTTTGCTAAGACATTGCAAAGGACTTTATTTTCAACACTTTATTTTTTTTATCAACACCATCAGTACGCTTTTTAAAAGTAAATGTTCCAATCAATGATCTAGGCAGCACGCTTTCGCCTCCCCCTTATTTTACAGTCTAATTTTTTACTGACTAGAACGGCTCGGGTCAAAGGTCATATGGAATCCATTAATCTGTAACTAATTTTTAATCAGTTATTTTTTCTGAAATGAATTAATCAAAATGAATCAGTTATTTTGACAGCCCTAGTTAGATTATATTTGTTATATGTGTTAGATTATATCTGTTATATGTGTTAGATTATATTTGTTATATGTGTTATATTATATATGTTATATATGTTAGATTATATATGTTATATGTGTTAGATTATATATGTTATATGTGTTAGATTCATACAGCCAAGGGAAATAACCTTACTCTAAGCACAGCAGGGATGATAGCATAGAAAATACCAGAGAGAGAGAGAGAGTCAGAAGGGCACAAGAGTGAAAGAGTGAGAGAGTCAGAAGGGCACAAGAGTGAAAGAGAGAGAGAGTCAGAGAGTCAGAAGGGCACAAGAGTGAAAGAAAGAGTGAAAGAATACTGAAGGCAGAGAGAGACAGATGGAGAAAGAAGAGAGAGGAGAGAGGCATGCTAAGGTGGAAGTGTTTGTGTGTGTGTGCGTGCGTGCGTGCGTGCGTGCGTGCGTGCGTGCGTGTGCATGTGTTTGTGTGTTCTGTGCTGTGCAAGTGTGTGTTGCGTGTGTGTGTGAATGATTTCCAGTGTGGTCTCTTCAGAGACATCCTCTTGAGGTGCAGACTAGAGAGAGAGAGGGAGAGGGGAGAGGAGAGGAGAGGAGAGGAAGAAAGTGGGTGCATATCAGATGAACAGGTGAGGTTATTGTGACTGAGGAAGAGGAGAAGGACAGGTGGAATAGAGAAGGAGGAAGAATGAGAGAGATGTAGGAGGAGAGGAGGAGGAGGAGGAGGGGAGAAGAGAGTAGGGGGAGGAGGAGGAGGAGGAGGAGTAGGGGGAGGAGGAGGAGGGAGAAGAGATGAGGAGGGGGAGGGGGAGGAGGGAAGTGGAGAGGAGAGGAGGAGAAGAGATGAGGAGGAGAGGAGGAGAAGAGATGAGGATGAGAGGAGGAGAAGAGATGAGGAGGAGGAGGAGGAGAGGGAAGAGAGGAGGAGAGGAGGAGATGAGGAGGAGAGGAGGAGAAGAGATGAGGAGGAGAGGAGGAGAAGAGATGAGGAGGAGAGGAGGAGGAGAAGAGGAGGAGGAGGATGAGGAGGAGGAGAAGAGATGAGGAGGAGAGGAGGAGAAGAGATGAGGGGAGAGAGGAGAAGAGATGAGGAGGAGAGGAGGAGAAGAGATGAGGAGGAGAGAGGAGGAGAAGAGATGAGGAGAGGAGGGAGGAGAAGAGATGAGGATGAGAGGAGGAGGAGAGAGGAGGAGAAGAGATGAGGATGAGAGGAGGAGAAGAGATGAGGATGAGAGGAGGAGAAGAGATGAGGAGGATGAGAGGAGGAGAAGAGATGAGGATGAGAGGAGGAGAAGAGATGAGGAGGAGAGGAGGAGAAGAGATGAGGATGAGAGGAGGAGAACAGATGAGGAGGATGAGAGGAGGAGAAGAGATGAGGATGAGAGGAGGAGAAGAGGATGAGGGGAGAGGAGGAGAAGAGATGAGGAGGAGAGGAGGAGAACAGATGAGGAGGATGAGAGGAGGAGAAGAGATGAGGATGAGAGGAGGAGAAGAGATGAGGAGGAGAGGAGGAGAAGAGATGAGGAGGAGAGGAGGAGGCTTGATAACAGGGTGGTGAGCGAATAAAATACAATCCCCACCGTCTCTCACACTCACTCCCCTCTCTCTACCCCTCACTCTCTCTCACTCACTCACTCACTCTCTCACTCTCATTTTCCCTCTAACGTCCTCACCTCTGCCCATCTGTCTGCAGCTCGCCTAAGTCCACTCACACACACACACACACACACACACACATACACACACACACAAACACTCACACACACTTTCACACACACTCACACACATACAGAAATGTCTTTAACATTCCCTTCACACTTCTTCTCAATTTAGCTCTCTCTCCACTTCTCCCTCTCACTCCTGTTATATCTCCCTCTCTCTCTTTCTCTCCTCCCTTTCTCTCTCTTTCTCCCCACCCTTTCTCTCTTTCTTCTCTCACTCCTTCCTCTCCCTTCTCTCCCCTCCTTCTCTCACCTCTCTATCTGCTCTTTCTTTCCTCCATATCACCCCCTCCCTCTTCTCTTCTCCTGTGTGTGTGTGGGAGGGGGTTAGTAGTGTGTGTGTCTGTGTGTGTGTTTGTTTGTGTGTGTGTATGTGTATGTGTGCGTGTTAGTATAAGTATAGTATATACAGTATACTCTTTTGATCCTGTGAGGGAAATTTGGTCTCTGTTTGGCGCAGTGAGCTGCCTGCAACAACAGCGGCGCTCGGGGAGCAGTGAGGGGTTAGGTGCCTTGCTCATGGCACTTCAGCCACGCTCTACTGGTCGGGTTCGAACCGGCAACCCTCCGTTACAGGTCCGCGCTAACCAGTAGGCCACGGCTGCCCAAAGTTAGTGTATTTGTTGGTTAGTGTGTGTGTGCCATTTGAAAGTATGCTTGTGGTTCTGACTGGGTGTGTATCCTACACAATGTACGTTTCATGCAAGTTCATAGCTTTGTGTGTGTGTGTGTGTGTGTGTGTGTGTGTGTGTGTGTGTGTGTGTGTGTGTGTGTGTGTGTGTGTGTGTGTGAGGGGGGGGTAGATGTACTATTGCTTTTGTGCCCACGAAGCCGATTGTCTTCACAACGCGGCTCATAAAAGCATGGGCTGGTGTGTACTAACAGACTGCACTTTAAAGACATGGCGGGTGTGTACTAACAGATACTTTTAGTAAAAACATGGGCTGGTGTAAAACAATAGACTGCACTTTAGTAAAAACATGGCGCGGGTGTGTATTTTCAACACATTGGCTCCCTAAAAAGCTACTCCACGTGAGGAGATTTTATTTGGGTCAACAGCACAATTTATGTTGTGTAATAGGCCTAGCTTATACCCATTTAACCAGGAAAGCTTTTATCAGTTTTCTATTAGATATAGTTTGTTTACTGGAAAGTGACGCCCTAGAATAGCTCTGGAAACGGGCTTAACGCCTTCACAGAGGGGGCAGCGCAGCATCTCAAAAGGAAACATTTCTGTCTTATTTGCCATGGCCCCGAAGTTGCAAAATGCAAGGACATGAATCAGCATGAACATTAGCGGACAGCTTCCTGACCGATTAAAAAATCTAGTTACCATGTTGTCAACTAAAGCAGACATCCGTGATAAATCGGCACGGCTATTCAATTTAAGGGCCATAGGCTGATAGTTTGATTGTATGCACTCTATATAGTTAATAGCAGCCTCCTCACATTCCTTATTATTTCGGATTTAAAATGCACACAAATGCATTATATAAGGCTGCAATCAAATGGTCATTTTAAAAGCTATTATTTCCTTCTTGTTTTGCACTCCTCGCAAATTATCTTTTGGCTATTGCGCAAAGCTCTTATTCTGAAATGTATTCATTTTACATTCTCTACAACAACATAGCTTTGTCACAACATCAATACACAGCCTTAGTATAAGGCCTACAAACAAAGGTAAACGCTTTTAACTTGTTGGATTTAATGCGTGGATTCAACTTTCCAAAGAAAACCTCCAGAAATAGGCTATATAATCCACTACTTATTTGCTATGTTTACATCGAATTAACGCTTGTTATGGATCCATTTGTCTGGCAACGCA
>NC_063207.1:2009338-2014338 GCF_017589495.1 Alosa alosa | reverse complement strand
CTTGGTTTGTATAGAAATGGATATTATGACACATACACGCCTTGGTTTGTATAGAAATGGATATTATGACACATACACGCCTTGGTTTGTATAGAAATGGATATTATGACACATACACGCCTTGGTTTGTATAGAAATGGATATTAAGTGACACATACCGTCTTGGTTTGTATAGAAATGGATATTATGACACATACACGCCTTGGTTTGTATAGAAATGGATATTAAGTGACACATACCGTCTTGGTTTGTATAGAAATGGATATTAAGTGACACATACCGTCTTGGTTTGTATAGAAATGGATATTATGACACATACACGCCTTGGTTTGTATAGAAATGGATATTAAGTGACACATACCGTCTTGGTTTGTATAGAAATGGATATTATGACACATACACGCCTTGGTTTGTATAGAAATGGATATTATGACACATACACGCCTTGGTTTGTATAGAAATGGATATTAAGTGACACATACCGTCTTGGTTTGTATAGAAATGGATATTAAGTGACACATACCGTCTTGGTTTGTATAGAAATGGATATTAAGTGACACATACTGCGTCTTGGTTTGTATAGAAATGGATATTAAGTGACACATACCGTCTTGGTTTGTATAGAAATGGATATTATGACACATACACGCCTTGGTTTGTATAGAAATGGATATTATGACACATACACGCCTTGGTTTGTATAGAAATGGATATTATGACACATACACGCCTTGGTTTGTATAGAAATGGATATTATGACACATACACGCCTTGGTTTGTATAGAAATGGATATTAAGTGACACATACCGTCTTGGTTTGTATAGAAATGGATATTATGACACATACACGCCTTGGTTTGTATAGAAATGGATATTATGACACATACACGCCTTGGTTTGTATAGAAATGGATATTATGACACATACACGCCTTGGTTTGTATAGAAATGGATATTATGACACATACACGCCTTGGTTTGTATAGAAATGGATATTATGACACATACACGCCTTGGTTTGTATAGAAATGGATATTATGACACATACACGCCTTGGTTTGTATAGAAATGGATGTTAAGTGACACATACCGTCTTGGTTTGTATAGAAATGGATATTATGACACATACACGCCTTGGTTTGTATAGAAATGGATATTATGACACATACACGCCTTGGTTTGTATAGAAATGGATATTAAGTGACACATACCGTCTTGGTTTGTATAGAAATGGATATTAAGTGACACATACCGTCTTGGTTTGTATAGAAATGGATATTATGACACATACACGCCTTGGTTTGTATAGAAATGGATGTTAAGTGACACATACCGTCTTGGTTTGTATAGAAATGGATATTAAGTGACACATACCGTCTTGGTTTGTATAGAAATGGATATTATGACACATACACGCCTTGGTTTGTATAGAAATGGATATTATGACACATACACGCCTTGGTTTGTATAGAAATGGATATTAAGTGACACATACCGTCTTGGTTTGTATAGAAATGGATATTAAGTGACACATACCGTCTTGGTTTGTATAGAAATGGATATTATGACACATACACGCCTTGGTTTGTATAGAAATGGATATTAAGTGACACATACTGCGTCTTGGTTTGTATAGAAATGGATATTATGACACATACACGCCTTGGTTTGTATAGAAATGGATATTATGACACATACACGCCTTGGTTTGTATAGAAATGGATATTAAGTGACACATACCGTCTTGGTTTGTATAGAAATGGATATTAAGTGACACATACCGTCTTGGTTTGTATAGAAATGGATATTATGACACATACACGCCTTGGTTTGTATAGAAATGGATATTAAGTGACACATACCGTCTTGGTTTGTATAGAAATGGATATTAAGTGACACATACCGTCTTGGTTTGTATAGAAATGGATATTATGACACATACACGCCTTGGTTTGTATAGAAATGGATATTAAGTGACACATACCGTCTTGGTTTGTATAGAAATGGATATTAAGTGACACATACACGCCTTGGTTTGTATAGAAATGGATATTAAGTGACACATACCGTCTTGGTTTGTATAGAAATGGATATTATGACACATACACGCCTTGGTTTGTATAGAAATGGATATTATGACACATACACGCCTTGGTTTGTATAGAAATGGATATTAAGTGACACATACCGTCTTGGTTTGTATAGAAATGGATATTATGACACATACACGCCTTGGTTTGTATAGAAATGGATATTATGACACATACACGCCTTGGTTTGTATAGAAATGGATATTAAGTGACACATACCGTCTTGGTTTGTATAGAAATGGATATTAAGTGACACATACCGTCTTGGTTTGTATAGAAATGGATGTTAAGTGACACATACTGCGTCTTGGTTTGTATAGAAATGGATATTAAGTGACACATACCGTCTTGGTTTGTATAGAAATGGATATTATGACACATACACGCCTTGGTTTGTATAGAAATGGATATTATGACACATACACGCCTTGGTTTGTATAGAAATGGATATTAAGTGACACATACTGCGTCTTGGTTTGTATAGAAATGGATATTATGACACATACACGCCTTGGTTTGTATAGAAATGGATATTAAGTGACACATACACGCCTTGGTTTGTATAGAAATGGATATTATGACACATACACGCCTTGGTTTGTATAGAAATGGATATTAAGTGACACATACCGTCTTGGTTTGTATAGAAATGGATGTTAAGTGACACATACCGTCTTGGTTTGTATAGAAATGGATATTAAGTGACACATACACGCCTTGGTTTGTATAGAAATGGATGTTAAGTGACACATACTGCGTCTTGGTTTGTATAGAAATGGATATTAAGTGACACATACACGCCTTGGTTTGTATAGAAATGGATGTTAAGTGACACATACTGCGTCTTGGTTTGTATAGAAATGGATATTAAGTGACACATACCGTCTTGGTTTGTATAGAAATGGATGTTAAGTGACACATACCGTCTTGGTTTGTATGAAATGGATATTAAGTGACACATACCGTCTTGGTTTGTATAGAAATGGATGTTAAGTGACACATACTGCGTCTTGGTTTGTATAGAAATGGATATTAAGTGACACATACCGTCTTGGTTTGTATAGAAATGGATATTATGACACATACACGCCTTGGTTTGTATAGAAATGGATGTTAAGTGACACATACTGCGTCTTGGTTTGTATAGAAATGGATGTTAAGTGACACATACCGTCTTGGTTTGTATAGAAATGGATGTTAAGTGACACATACCGTCTTGGTTTGTATAGAAATGGATATTAAGTGACACATACCGTCTTGGTTTGTATAGAAATGGATGTTAAGTGACACATACTGCGTCTTGGTTTGTATAGAAATGGATATTATGACACATACACGCCTTGGTTTGTATAGAAATGGATGTTAAGTGACACATACTGCGTCTTGGTTTGTATAGAAATGGATATTAAGTGACACATACACGCCTTGGTTTGTATAGAAATGGATATTAAGTGACACATACACGCCTTGGTTTGTATAGAAATGGATATTAAGTGACACATACACGCCTTGGTTTGTATAGAAATGGATATTAAGTGACACATACACGCCTTGGTTTGTATAGAAATGGATATTATGACACATACACGCCTTGGTTTGTATAGAAATGGATATTATGACACATACACGCCTTGGTTTGTATAGAAATGGATATTATGACACATACACGCCTTGGTTTGTATAGAAATGGATATTATGACACATACACGCCTTGGTTTGTATAGAAATGGATATTATGACACATACACGCCTTGGTTTGTATAGAAATGGATATTAAGTGACACATACACGCCTTGGTTTGTATAGAAATGGATATTAAGTGACACATACACGCCTTGGTTTGTATAGAAATGGATATTATGACACATACACGCCTTGGTTTGTATAGAAATGGATATTAAGTGACACATACACGCCTTGGTTTGTATAGAAATGGATATTATGACACATACACGCCTTGGTTTGTATAGAAATGGATATTATGACACATACACGCCTTGGTTTGTATAGAAATGGATATTATGACACATACACGCCTTGGTTTGTATAGAAATGGATATTAAGTGACACATACACGCCTTGGTTTGTATAGAAATGGATATTATGACACATACACGCCTTGGTTTGTATAGAAATGGATATTAAGTGACACATACACGCAAGACGGTGGAGATACGGGACCGGTGATAATAGGGGGAGTTCAGATAAATAGGGTGTGTGTGAGTTCATCTCTTCTTCTGCGTTCACACATTTTTTCTGCTTGTGTGTGTGTGTGTTTCAAACATGTGCATGGATGTGTGTGTGTGTGTTTCAAACATGTGCATGGATGTGTGTGTGTGTGTATATAATATATATATATATATATATATATATATATATATATATATATATATATATATATATATATATATATATATATATATATATATATATATATATATATATATATATTACAGATATGCAATAATATATTCTAATCCCCTGGTGTTCCGAGGTAGGCTATTGAAATTTCTAACCCCAGCGTGATGGCCTGTGCTGTTAGGGTGTTTGATTCTCTCTGATTGGCTGTGGTTTTGATTGACAGATGAAGACCCTCTCCAGCCTACGGCATTGGATCAGACGGTGGCAGTGGGAGGGACTGTTATTCTGACCTGCACCGTCACAACAACAGACAACTCATCACTTCAGTGGTCCAACACTGCCCAGCAGACTCTCTACTTTGGAGATAAGAGGTGAGACACACACACACACACGCAAGCAGGGGAGCTGAGGAGAGGGAGAGAGAGAGGAGAGGAGAGGAGAGGAGAGGAGAGGAGAGGAGAGGAGAAATATGAAAAACAGGAAGCTCAAACACACAGATATATACACACACACTCACACACACACACACAGATATACACACACACACACA
>NC_063207.1:1983118-2003118 GCF_017589495.1 Alosa alosa | reverse complement strand
TGTGTGTGTGTGTGTGTGTGTACTGTACTATACTATACTGTTTAACTGAGTGAGTGTATACTATACCTGTGTGTGTGTGTGTGTACGTTTACCATACCGAGTGAGTGTATACTGCATACCATACTGTGGTGTGTGCGTGTGTGTGTGTGCACTGTACCATACCATACCGTTTATGAGTGTATACTGCATACCTATACCCGTGTGTGTGTGTGTGTACTATGCCATACTATACTGTTTTAACTGCATACTGTATAATTATACCGTGTTTAACCTGTTTAACCGAGGAGTGTATACTGTATACCATACTGTAGGTGTACCATACCATACCATACGTGTGTGTGTGTGTGAACTGTACTATACTGTACTGTTTAACTGAGTGAGTGTATACTGTATACTATACTGTGTGTGTGTGTGTGTGTACTATACTATACTGTTTACGTAACTGAGTGAGTGTATACTGTATACTATACTGTGTGTGCACTATACTATACTATACTGTTTAACTGAGTCGTCTTCCATTCAGACTCTCCCAGCGTACGGATCCAGCCATCCAGCGATCTTCCCCGAGAGGGAGAGAGATTCCATTTGGAGTGTGTGAGCGACGCCAATCCAGAGTAAGACACAAGCACGCACACACACACACGCACACACACACACACGCACGCACACACACACAAGCACGCACACACACACACACTCCTACATACCTGAACACATGCACATACCTACACACAAACACACACACACACACACACTCCTACATACCTGTACACATGAACACACACACACACACACACGTACACACACACACTTTTACAGTAATATATTCTCTGATGAATTATGCATGATTATGAATGCTGAGAGGGTCAGTCTATTGATCTTCTCCTGCAGCATTTTTACGCCCACAAAGTGGGTGAAGAAGCTGAAGGCTGCTTCAGTTAGCATAGTTGTGGTGTCAGCAGCCAGCTCCACTAGATTAGCCGATTGGAATTGGCCTAGTTGTGGTGTCAGCAGCTAGCTGTCCACTTGCTGTGGTGAGGTTAGCTGAAGGCTAGAACTAGTTAGCTTTAGCCTAGTTGTGGTGTCAGCAGCTAGCTGTGGTGAGCTCAGTCATTATAGCTGATATGCTAATTGGATTTTCCTATCAGACACCTGCTAGTGCAGCATTAGACAGATGACAGGTGGGTAGATTAGAGACAGTGTGTGTGTGTGTGTGTGAGAGAGAGATAGAGAGAGAGATTATTTTGTGTGGGTACAAAAGTTGTTGTCTCTCAGTGAAAATCAGTAGAACCATTCAAGTCAGACCGTTTGAGTCAGACCGTTTGTCGAGTAACAGAGAACTCTGGTTCTTGGGTTCTTGAACCGGCTCCATTCAGAATTGTTTGAACCTTGGTGCTATCTACTAGCCTGGAAATATCATCAAATCAATGTTGATCAGAGATTTAACCAATGCTTAAAGACCAGAGATTCCTATGTAGGTCTACTTTACTTGCTGCAAAGTACCACCAGTCTGTAAAGAAATGTCTGCATTGTATGTAGGTCTACCTTTACTGTAAAGAAATGTCTGCATTGTATGTAGGTCTACCTTTACCGCATTGTTTGACGTTTGCAGGTGTTGCTGCTTCTGCTTATCACAATAGCTTTCGTTCTTATCTTCCCCTCGGAAACGGTTATGAACTGAACGCAGTGGTGTTCCAGACTAGATCTGAGGGAAACGGTTATGAACTGTGGTGTTCCAGACTAGATCTGAGGGAAATGGTTATGAATCAGGTGTTCCAGACTATCTGAGTCAGGTTGAACTCGTGGTGTTCCAGACTAGATCTGAGGGAAACCATTAGAACCACAGTCAGGCTAGCTATCAACTTAACCAGCCTGCATTTACTTTTGATTGATCCTAGTTAACCAGCCTTTTTTTTATTGGATTATAGTTAAAGGTGCTCTAAGCAAAGCTGGGTAACGTCACTTCTGTTGACTTTCAAACAGAACAGAGCTAGCTCACTACCACTTCCTCCCTCCCGTGCTGCTCCCGCAATTGAAACTCTCTCCTAAACGTGCATCTCGTCTGTGATTTGCTGGAACAGTTTGTTATGTTTTTTTATGGGCTAGGTTTGCCCAGGTTGTTTTGTGTTGCCATTTTTGAGCCCGCGCTGTCCACAGAGATCGCTGCTTTTTTTTACAGTGTATTCAGGACACAGACAGCTAATGATGGTTAGGTGATGTTTGCAGTAAGTGACATAAAATGTTTTAGCCTAAAAATGTGTGGCATTGCTTCCTAGTTCCTAGATCCTAGTTAACCAGCCTGCATTTACACCAGTTTTGATTGGATCCTAGTTAACCAGCCCGCATTTACACTAGTTTTGATTGGATCCTAGGATGTGCCAAAAGAGGGTGTATCGTGCAGCTACTTCAGTTCACAGAAAAGCGGGCCTATGAGTATCAGTACAGCCGTCCGAGTGTTGGAGGACAGAGCTCCTGGTGTGATCTGACCATGCGTTCCTCGTGTTCCGTATGTGAGGATAATCCTTAAACCAACACCCCGAATCACGGGATCCTGAAGCAAAACAGATCTGACCTTTCTGCAGTGAGAGAGAGAGGGATCATGGGGTTTTTAATATATTTTTTACATTTCATTTATATTTATTTTTATGTAATGTACTGGTCAACTGTAAGATACCCAGCATCTCAGCCGACCCCATTTGAATTTCAGGCGACCCCACATGGGGTCCCGACACTAAGGTTGGGAAACGATGTTCTAGAGCGAGAGATCTGGTGAAGGCCAGTCTTTTCACAGGAGCTACAGTCAACTCTCTCTGTATCACACACACACACACACACACACACACACACACACATACACACCAAGCTACATTAACTCACATACACACACACATACATACACACACACACACACACACACACACACACACACACACATACGCACGCACACTCACATACACACACACAGACACACATACACTCACATACATACACACATACGCACTCACATACACACACACACACACACACACACACATACACACGCAGACTCACATACACGACACACACACACACACACACTGATATACATACACACACACACACACACACACACGCATACACACACATACACATACACACACACACACACACACATACACATTATACGTACATTAATTTCACATACACACACACACACACGTCCCAGAGCACACACACACACACACACACACACATATACATTAATTATATACACATAATACACACACACACACACACACACACACATTACACGGACATACATATATACACACACACATACACATTACACATTATACGCGACGACATTCACATACACACACACATTACGCACATTACACTATGCTATTGGACACACACACACACACACACAACCATTACACACACTTCACATACATACACACACACACACACACACACACACACACACACACACTCTCATACATACATACACACACACATACACACACACACTCTCACATACATACACACACACTCACATATACACACACACGCCAAGACACACACACACACAACCGCAAACACACACACACACACACACACACACACACACACGCACACACGCTACAAGACACACACACACACACACACACACACACACACAATAACACACACACACACACACACATTGCACACATCAAGACACACACACACACACACCTGGAGCTGTGTGTAGGCTATGTCTTTGCTGCAAAAGCCCAACACCAGACATGTCACAGGAGCTACAGGCAACACTGTGCTACCATGGCAACCTCTTAGTCCCCCTCAGAGACCTGCAAACACCTATTTTTTACAGTCTATGGCAAACACACAGGGATAGGCCTGTGTGAGGTTTAGGAAACCTTTTCCACTGAAGAGATGTGTGTGTGTGTGTGTCAGCTCAATTACTCTGGATATGAGGGTTTGTCCTGATGTAAGGTCTTCCAGAGAGCTGTGATGTCACTCCAGAGATTTACAATTGGCAGCATAACATTCCCCCCTGCTGGTGGATCACTATACTACACTCTCCTCAGTAGAACTTGGTTAGTCCCTAGGCCACACTTTCGGAACGGGTATCTCCTCCCTTTCTCTCTCTCTCTCTCTCTCTCTCTCTCTCTCTCTTTATTGGCATGACAAGTTCACTCATATTTTTGAACACATTGAATATTTTTGAGCTCACTGAAGACGGCCTGACGCCGAAGCGCATTTGTAGTCAAGGGCACGGTGCAATAAATCCATTTAGAGGTATAATACACAAGAGAGGGCCGTTTCCTCCACTCCAAGTTCACTCATATTGCCATAGCAGCTATACAATCTGAACATACACGCATACATATCAATAGATTTTTAAAATGAACAGGTAAAAGTAAAATAAATGCAGTGTATGATGGTGTGTGTGTGTGTGTGTGTGTGTGTGTGTGTGTGTTTATTTGTCCGTATAGGTCACTCATTGTCCCTCAGGTTGTGACATGTTGATGCATATTGGGCAGCAAGATATGCCCCGTCTCCTTCTCTTGATAGTATCTTTCATTTTAAATTCTCTCTCTCTCTCTCCCATTTTCTCTGTCTCTCTCTGTCTCACCCTCCCCCCTCTTTCTCACCCTCTCTCTTCTCTCACACTCCTCTTTCTCACCCTCTCTCTTCTCTCACGCTCCTCTCTCTCACCCTCTCTCTCCCTCCCTCCCTTCTCTCTCTCACCCCTCCGCTTCTGTATTAGCAAGACTATAAAATCAGAACTGTTATCATTATTACAGAATAATGGTGGAACTATAAGAGCATAAGGAACAAGAAAGAACTATAATTATAACAAATAGAACTGCATTTCTAACAAATAGAACTGCATTTCTAACAAATAGAACTGCAGGTATAACAAATAGAACTGCATTTCTAACAAATAGAACTGCAGGTATAACAAATAGAACTGCATTTATAACAAATAGAACTGCAGGTATAACAAATAGAACAACATTTATAACAAATAGAACTGCATTTATAACACATGTATATATATTCACATTATTTATAATATAAATATTATTTATATTATAACAATGTATACAATATAAATACAAATATATAATGTCGTAGATTATAGCTTAAACTTGAGGTGTTTCGGTGATATTAAAGGGTCAATAGCAGTAGCCAAAGAGAATCGTTTAAAACAGAACAGAACTGACAGCCCTAGTTATGTGTGTCTCTGATTTACACACACACACACACACACACACACACACACACACACACACAAGAATTGTTTTAAAACAGAACAAGTGACGTTGTAAATGAAAAGTCTTTTGGGCGGCACATGATTAGTGCATTAAAAAGAAGTAACGCTTTTTACCACATTATGCCTTAATCGCGATCGTGGTGTGACGGTTATGCTGACAAGCCCTATTTATGTGTGTCTCTGATTAACACACACACACACACACACACACACACACACACACACGTAGTCCTGGTTTCCGTTTAATTTGTGTGTCTCTGGTCCTCAACGGCAGGCCCACATCGTTTGACTGGGACAAGAAGGATGGCGAACTGCCCACTTTGGCGAAGAAGGTCGGTAGTGAACTGCGCTTTTGAGGCGCCAACAACCCATTGAAGCGGCGCAGTGGGTTCGCTCAGCCAACAATGACATCGGCCAGGAGCAGAGCCAGTACACACTTCTGGTGCAAGGTACACACACACACACACACACACACACACACACACACAACATCGGCCAGGAGCAGAGCCAGTACACACTTCTGGTGCAAGGTACACACACACACACACACACACACACACACAACATCGCCAGGGAGCAGAGCTAGTACAATACCTTCTGGTGCAAGGTACACACACACACACACACACACAACATCGGCCAGGAGCAGAGCCAGTACACACTTCTTGTGAAAGGTACACACACACACACACACACACACACACACACACACACACACACACACACACACACACACACACACACACACACATAACATCGGCCAGGAGCAGAGCCAGTACACACTCCTGGTGCAAGGTACACACACACACACACACACACACACATACACACACACACACACAACATCGGCCAGGAGCAGAGCAAAACTTAAGGTACACACACACACACACACAATTGGTGTACATACAGACACACACACACACACACACAGCAAACACACACACACACACACATACACACACACACACACACACACACACATACAGACACACACACACACACACACACAACATCGGCCAGGAGCAAAGCCAGTACACACTCCTGGTAAAAGGTACACACATCATGGACATCGGTACAAAGTACTGAGCCCCAGAGATGGAGGGATGAAGACAGGGAGAGGACAGAGGGAGGGAGGGGAGGGATGAAGAGAGGAGAGAGAGAGGAGAGTGTGTATGTGCGTTTCCTTTTTTCTTCTTCAGCGGGTTTGTTTGTGTTTCTGTTGTTTTGTTGTTGGGATTTTTCTTTGTCATGTTTTTACTTTCATCTTTTCTTTTCTCTTCCTCCGTTCACTGTTCTGCTCACGCCATCCGCTTCCACTCATCCTCTCATCTCTTCATCTCATCTCATTCCTCTACCTCATCTCTCATCTCATCTCTCTACCTCATTCCCTATCTCATCCTTTCCACTCATCCCTCATCCGCTTCCACCCTCATCCGCTTCCACCTCATCCTTCATCCTCCACCTCATCCCTCATCCTCCTCATCATCCCTCCACCCTCATCCGCTATCCTCATCCTCCACCTCATCCGCTTCCACCTCATCCCCTCATCCATCATCCCGCACGCCATCATCCCCTCATCCATCATCCCCCATCCCCTCCACCCTCATCCCCTCCACCCTCATCCCTCATCACTCCACCCTCATCCTCATCCCTCATCCTCATCGCCCACCCCTCATCCCTCCAATTTCATCCCCTCATCCCTCCACCCCTCATCCCTCCACCCTCATCCCCTCATCACTCCACCCTCATCCTCATCCCTCATCCCTCCACCCTCATCCTCCTCATCCCCTCATCACTCCACCCTCATCCTCTCATCCCCTCATCCCTCCACCATCACCCTCTCATCCCCTCATCCCTCCACCCTCACCCTCTCATCCCCTCATCGCTCCACCCTCACCCTCTCATCCCCTCATCCTCCACCCTCACCCTCTCATCCCCTCATCCTCCATCATCTCCTGCTTCTTTTGGCCCAACTCTCTCCCTCTCTCTCTCTCTTTCCCTCTCTCTCTCTCTCTTTCTCTCTCTCTCTCTCTTTTCTCCCTCTCTCTCTTTCTCTCTCTCTCTCTCTCTTTCTCTCTCTCTATTCATCTTCACAGACTCATCAGATGCAAACCTGCTCTTCCTCCTCCCTCTCCCTCCTCCTCTCCTCCTCCTCCTCTCCTCCCTCTCTCCCTCCTCCTCCTCCTCCTCCTCCTCCTCCTCCTCTTCCTCCTCTCCTCCCTCTCCCTCACTCTCTCTCTCCACTCCAGATATCATCTCTCCCTCTCTCTCCAACGCTCTATTCCCAGACTTCACTCTCCTTCCCTCCTCTCCTCCCTCTCTCCCCTCCTCCTCTCCTCCTCCTCCTCCTCCTCCTCCTCCTCCTCCTCCTTTAGCCCCCCTCCCTGCTCCTCCTCCTCCTCCTCCTCCTCCTCCTCTCTCCCTCCTCCGCTCCTCCACTCTCTCGCTCTGTTGCTCCTCCCTCTCTCACTCCTACTTCAGTTCCCATCCGGCTGAATGGAGTGTACAGTTTCACAGGTAATCACCTCACACACACACACACACACACACACACACACACACGGTAATCACCACATGTTCACTCTTACACACACACACACACATGTTCACTCTTACACACACACACACACTCTTACACACACACACATGTTCACTCTTACACACACACACATGTTCACTCTTACACACACACACACATGTTCACTCTTACACACACACACATGTTCACTCTTACACACACACACACACATGTTCACTATTTCATGTTCTCTGTTTGTTTTCTCTTCTCGGATGCTCTTCCTCGTTCCCATGGTCACATGGCACTCCTCCACCCACTCCTCTCTTCATCCCTCTATCATCCATCCATCCATCCATCCATCACTCATGCATCCATCCATCCACCATTCACCCTCTTGAGAAGAAGTCAACCATGCAGGTATTGTCTTCAGAAACCTGTCTGTCTGTTTGACTGTCTGTCTGGTTCTCTCCTTTAGTTTTTCTCAGCCCGTCTGACCGTCTGTCTGTCTGTCTCTTTGTCTGTCTGACTGTTCGCCTCAAACTCTTGTTCTTTCCTTTAGTCTGGATCCCTGGTCTCAACATATATGTGTGTGTGTGTGTGTGTGTGTGTGTGTATGCGGCGCAGAGGCCCAAATGCAAGGGCAGTGTGTGTGAAGGCAAGGGCGGTGCATGCATGTGTTTGTGTGAGTGTGTGTGTGTGTGCGGCGCGGCGCATGCGCGGCGTGCGGCAGGGGCGCAAGGCAAGGCAAGGGTATGTGGTGTGTGTACAAGGCAAGGGCAAAAGGCAGGCAAGGCATGTGTGTGTGTGTGTGTGTGTGTGTGTGTGTGTGTGGAGTGCTGTGGATTTGGCCAGTATTAGAGACCTGCTGGTCCTGACCCTGGAGAGTCTTGCCATCTCTCACCAGAAACATGAGACACGACAGATCCAGCCCTGCAGTCCTGAGTAGTAGAGATGGGTGATCTAGTCCTGTGGTGGAGTAGAGACAAGTGATCTAGTCCTGAGGAGGAGAGACAGGTAATCTAGTCCCGATGTAGTTGTTTAGAGTAGGGACAGGTGATCTAGTCCTGAGGAGAGATGGGTGATCTAGTCCTGTGGTGAAATAGAGATGGATGATCTAGCCTCCTGTCTCTCTCAAAGTCAGCATGCAGTCTTGTCTCAAAGCGGAACTTTTGCAGGTTCCTACTCGCTAATGTTCCGAGGAGTACTGTGGCAGACAGACCTCGTAAGTGAGTGCTGTATCAGTGAACGTTCTCTATCTAAACACTCTCTAGTGGTTCTGAAGGTTCTGTTAAGTTTGTTCTGGTCCTGTTCTAGACTGCCCCCTGCTGGGCTTCTGGGTCTGTAGTCCTCTCCTGCCTTTGCGGTGCTGAAATGTGGTAGCCCCCAGGAGCTATCCGCGGTGCTGAAATGTGGTAGCCAACAGGAGCTATCTGCGGTGCTGAAATGTGGTAGCCCACAGGAGCTATCCGCGGTGCTGAAATGTGGTAGCCAACAGGAGCTATCCGCGGTGCTGAAATGTGGTAGCCAACAGGAGCTATCCGCGGTGCTGAAATGTGGTAGCCAACAGGAGCTATCCGCGGTGCTGAAATGTGGTAGCCAACAGGAGCTATCCGCGGTGCTGAAACCGCCATTTGCATTACTGGTTACATGTAAAGATGTATTTCATTACTGGTCTAAAAACTCAGAAATATGAACTATATAAAAATGAATTAACTGACTTCCAGTGCATATGTGGAAGAAAAATGAACAAAACCATGGCATGACCTGTCTTCCTCATACCCACTGGAAGGTCAAACTGCATGGAACTGACAGGGATTGTTAACCAAATAACAGTGGTGATAGCTTTTGCTCGTAGCCAGGTGAGATGTTTGCAACTACATGATCTTTTATCAGTCCAGTTGCAGTAGGCCTAGATCCCAACCACAATTCATGAACTGTGATGAACTGCCCTATTTGTGATTGTTTTTAGAGATTTTAGAGGTTAAATGGTGCTACAAATCTGTTAACCTCTACATGGAAAACAAGTTAACGTATTTCACCTTAAAGAATTCAACGGACAATATGGTATCTAGGTTTCCAATAAATGGTGCGGCTCACATGAAAGATGGTACCACCCAGGAGCTGTCCGTGGTGCTGAAACAGGTGCTGCCTGGCTATCTCAGGCTAGGGTCCTGCACATAGGAGCTGTCCATGGTGCTGAAACATGGTAGCCTTCATTTCCACTGACTACGCAACTCAGTTTGGCTCCAATTGGCAAAGCACGGTAGTTTTTGGCATGGTAATCTCTGGCCTGGTTTGTATCTGCACTGGTAACAGCACCCTTAACTTGGTTGGTAGGGTGTATGTTGAGTCGTGTTGCCTACAGTTCAGTTCACTAGCTTGATGCTAGTAATTTGCTTTGGCTGGCCAACCAAGGATAAAAGGGTGATAGAATAGATGAAAGAGAGCAGTGTAAGTGTACCTGGTTCCATAATTAGACTGGAGAATAAAGCGGTGTTGTCCATGGTGCTGAAACATGGTGCTGATACTTGGGGCTGAAACATGGTGCTGAAACATGGTGCTGACACATGGTGTCAATGTAGCACTCTGCAGTGCTAAAACCAGGCGATGTACAGGAGCTATTTTCTGCTCCTCTCTGCTGCTGCTGTCTCTCTATCTCTCTCCCTCTCTCTGTCTCCATCTCTCTCACACCCCTCTCTCTCCATCTCTCCATTTCTGTCTAGGGGGTGTAAATGGAGTCTTCATGTGATTAGATCACGATATCGATTTCTTAAGCCAATGATTCGATTATTTTTTAGATACTTCAGAATTCCCCCGATGCGATTGATCGATTCAATACTCAATATTTTTTACAATATCTAGGTTTCAAATAAATCAACAAAAGTTGAATGTAGGAGCAGGTATCTAAAGCCCAGCCGTTCTGATGCTGACACAATACAACCTCATGTCTTTGCATATAAAAAAAAACATGGCCTTGCAAAGGGTGCTCGACAACTTTTGAGTGAAAAGCGTTGTCAGTGATGTGGCAGGCTTGGAAGCCTGTGCTCTGCGCCAATACCATAAAGCCTTTTCTGGTGTCTTGCGGATAGATTTGGCGTGGCAGTATCTTCTCTCACACTGACAGTCTTTCTCTTTGCAAACATCTCTTACCACTGCTTCATCCTGTTTTCTGAAGCCAAAATACTTCCACACCCATGACTTGGCCTTACGACTGGGTGTGTAAAATGTCACTTTCATTGCCAGATCACTCTACTTGTACCATAGCTAATGAAAGTCAGACTCAACAAAATAATGTGTGAAAGCGTAAGTAATGAATGCGTCTGAAGTGGTGTGAAGTATAAGTAAAAGTAGAAGACAATAATGAGGGTTAAGCCACCAATTGCAGCTTAGGAGTAGGTAGTGTAACACATCGAACCATAGACAGAAAAGAAAGGTCGGAGCTGATGCTGAAAATAGATAGGCCGAACAAACAGGCGGCAAAATAAACACATTAATCGATACCCTTTGGACACATGCATGAATTGAATGCATTAGCCGCTGCATAATCATGCATCAATAATGATTCGATTAATATTTACACCCCTATTTCTGTCTCTATCTCTCTATCTCCTTGTCCATCTCCATCTCTCCCCTCTCTGTCTCTCCATCTATATCTCTCTCTCCCTCTCTCTTTCTCTCTCCACTCTCTCTCCCTCTCTTTCTCTCTCTTTCTTTCTCTCTCTCCACTTTCTCTCTCACTCTCTCCCACTCCACTCTTAGTGTGAGAGGTGGGAAGGGGTGGCATACTGTCCTAGTCTCCTAGAGGGAGAGTAGTCACCCTCTCCCAGACTAAAGGGATACAGGAGGACAGTGCAGGACAGTAGTCCACTGTGGAGGCTGCAGGACAGTAGTCCCCTCTGCAGGACAGTAGTCCCCTCTGCAGGACAGTAGTGCCCTCTGCAGGACAGTAGTCCTCTCTGCAGGACAGTAGTCCTCTCTGCAGGACAGTAGTGCCCTCTGCAGGACAATAGTCCCCTCTGCAGGACAGTAGTCCACTCTGCAGGACAGTAGTCCCCTCTGGAGGCTGCAGAACAATAGTACCCTCTGCAGGACAGTAGTCCACTCTGCAGGACAGTAGTGCCCTCTGCGGGACAATAGTCCACCCTCTGCAGGACAATAGTACCCTCTGCAGGACAGTAGTCCCCTCTGGAGGCTGCCAGAACAATAGTACCCTCTGCAGGACAGTAGTCCCCTCTGCAGGACAGTAGTACCCTCTGCAGGACAGTAGTCCCCTCTGGAGGCTGCAGGACAGTAGTCCACTCTGCAGGACAGTAGTCCCCTCTGGAGGCTGCAGAGGGAAGTGGTCTAGTGGTCTAGTCTGAGTGGAGGTGAAGTGCCCAGGCAGAGTACTGAGTGGATTGGGGTCCGTGTCAGGATGAAGATGAGCTGCCTTTTCTGTGGGGACACACACACACACACACACACACACACACACACACACACACACATACACACACACACATACACAGACACACACTCAAACACACATACACATACACACACACAGACACACACTTGCGCGTGCACACACACACACACACACACACACACACACAGCCATGGAGATAAGCTGCCTTTTCTGTGTGGAGAGCATGTGCACTGTGCCAAATTGAAGTCCTGCTCCCTGGAATGGGTCTCTTTGTGGGATTACAGGTTCAGGTGTTTAACAGAGGCTCAGTGGCACTTACCAGAGAGACTCAGATACCACCAGTCTGGAGGAGGAATGAGAGGGAGAGAGAGGGAGATAAGGATAGAGAGAAATAGAGAGAGAGGGATATATATATATATATAGAGAGAGAGGGAGTGAGAGAGAGAGAGAGAGAGGGAGGGAGTGGGAGAGAGTACAAGGATCTGTTGTAGGATCACCTCTTCCTCCAGACTCACACCAAGAGCCATGTGGGCTAAAGCAGTACAGTGGCATTGTGTGTGTGTGTGCTTGTTAGTGTGTGTGTGTGTAGTGGCAGGTGTGTGTGCTTGTTAGTGTGTGTGTGTGTAGTGGCAGGTGTGTGTGCATGTTAGTATGTGTGTGTGTGTGTGTAGTGGCAGGCGTGTGTGCATGTTAGTGTGTGTGTGTGTTCAAAGCTGAGTGTTAAAGAAAGGAACAGTGTGTGTGTGTGGATAGTGGCAGGCGTGTGTGTGTGTGTGTGTGTGTGTGTGTGTGTGTGTGTGTGTGTGTGTGTTCAAAGCTGAGTGTTAAAGAAAGGAACAGTGTGTGTGTGTGTGTGTGTGTGTGTGTGTGTGTGTGTGTGTGAGTGTGAACATGCATGTGCAGGGGCTTAAATTTCATTTTTGGAAAATTCTTCATGGGGAAATTCCCCTTAGGTTCTTCATGTGGGGGGATTTATTTACACCATTTGGGGTTGCCTTTATCAGGTCTTTCTTTGGGCACCCACACCAATTTAAGGATTCTCTGTACTACTACAGTTCTATAGGCCTCTGAGCTGTATGAGTGTTCATATTCTCTTTTGTCTTTATACACTATTATTTTTTACTTTCTCTCATGTGTCTTATCTTTTCATTTGAAAAAAGAAAAGAACCAAACTGCCCTTAGAATTCATGAACTTTTAATCGTGTGTAGGCTATTTAACTTGACAACAACATAATAACATCTACATTTTACATAACATCCATTGCTGATTTTAACTGTATAGATTGCTGTGGTACTTTCTCCATCTCTATGCTCTGCTAGTCTCTCCTGTTGCCTCTATGCTCTGCTAGTCTCTCCCTGTCCTCTGTCTTCTTTGCTTCATCTCTTTCCACTTGATAACAGCTCTGTTGAAATCAAACTGCTCATGGGGAGGGCCAAGCTCAGAAATGACCATTAGGTTGTTGAGGTTTGTGTTACTTAGTGAATTTCTGTACTTTGTCTTAATTCTGTTTTGTGTGCTGAACCCTCGTTCACATGAGACACTGGCAACTGGTATGACCATAGCTGTCTTGATGAGTTTTTCCATTTCACTGAAAACACCGCCATGTTCATGCAACACAGACTGCTGAAAAGAAAATGAAGCACATGACTCGCTGGAAACCATGATATATTTGAGCATGGCAAACTCTGACCAGGCTTCATCTGCACTCACATCACTAGCAGGTTTTTAACTTTCTCTGCACCATAAAGAGAGAAATTCTCAGAGGACCATTTTGCCACTATGGCTTTTTTTGGTTCCAAAACAGTGAACCATGACAAAATATCCATTGTTTCAGCAGGGAATCTTCTGTCAATTTCATCTATCAGTGATCCAACATATCTGCTCTTCATGTTATCAAAGGCTGGCTTTTGAGTGTGGAAGTCAAAAAGCTTGTCTCCTTTAACCTTATTGCCTTCTTCAAGAGACCTGAAGAATTCCTGCTCTGCTGGACCAGGGTGGACAATAATTTCTCTAAGGGCCTCCTTGGTACCTTCAACCATTGGTTTGACTGTGGAGGAGTCCAGGTCATCTCTTTGAAAGTGACATCTTTCATCATGTGACAGAGAGCCACAAAGTTGAAGTGTCTGACGCAATCAGTAGACTTTTGGCTTTGTCAGAGTCCTGAGTGTTGGAGGCAGCCATGTGCTCCAGGACATCTCTTAGGGCTTTCACTGATCTACACACCACCCACAGCATTGTGGATTGATAGCCACCTGACTGTGTGTGGCTGGGTAAA
Source organism: Alosa alosa (assembly GCF_017589495.1). Lineage (NCBI taxonomy): Eukaryota > Metazoa > Chordata > Actinopteri > Clupeiformes > Clupeidae > Alosa > Alosa alosa. The sequence continues at coordinate 1,988,653 of NC_063207.1, read as the reverse complement.
CTTCAGTTGTGGCTCTTCTAACTGTTTCTGCAATTCATGCAGCTTGTTGCTCCTGACAGCAGAATTGCTGAAAAATACAAAAATTAACTTTAAATCTGCCTGAAACTTTTTCACCTTTTCTACAGATCTGGCTGCGTCACTAGTCGCAAGAGCAAGACGGTGAGCTGTGCAATGTACCCCTATCAAATCTGAGTTGAATTCCTCTCTGAGTTTTTTAACAACTCCTTGGCGGCATCCTGTCATTACAGCAGCACCATCAGTACAAACGGCTGCAAGTTTTCTACCATCCAAATTCTTTTCTCTTAGTAACTGCTTCACATCCTCAAAAATTGTGTCTGCTCTTCCATCCACAACATCAGAATTCCTGAACAGAGCTGTTTTAACCTTCAGGTTATCATCTATGTACCTGACATATGTGATGAGTCGCTTCATATTACTTATATCAGTGGACTCATCTAAGATCAAGGAAAACACAGGACTTTTCAGCACAGCCTTGTCAATGTCTTCCACAAGTGTATTTGCAATCACTTGGTGCATTTCTGATAAGGCCATATCATTCACATAACTTCCATAACTATCTGGGTTCAGTTGTTTGAAACTAGGACTCTCCATCTCCTTAATGAATTTAACTAGGGGGCTACATTTTGAAATGGCCAATTTGTTTTCTGCAACAAAGTAGGCAGTTTTTAGAAGGCCTTTCGTTTCCTCCTCAGACTGAAGCTGCGCGACTTCAATTGCGTTAGCCATCGCGTTCTTGGCCGAATCAGCCTCACGCTTTCTTTTCATTGCGGCTGTATGAGATACACCATCTGCGTGGCGACTTAAAGTTGATGTTTTGTAACATCGGCTGGTAAAAGGCACATGGCCATACTTTTTTGTCGTGAGAATCGAGCCAAGGATATATTTTGAGCCAGTTAGGCTGGAACTTGTCTTTGGGCTGTTTCCCCTGTATAACATTGTCGCTACCTGTGGGATCCTGCGGATTGCCAACTGCATGCCTCGCACTGCTGTTTGTGCTTTTCTCTTATCGGGTGAAACTTCACATATGCCAGTAGGCTTACGTTTTAGCCAGCGATACATGTTTGCATGATGTAAAGGTCAACCGCTGAACGAAACTTTCAATGAACGTCTTCGTGGTCGTAGCGGAGTGAGTGAGGACATGGGGAGGGGAGGGCGCGGCAAGTGCAAAGTGGTTGTGTGTGTGTGTGGGTGTGTTAGTGTGTGTCTGCGTCTATGTTCAATTCAACTCAGTAGGCTAGTTGATCTGTCTGGTCAATAGCCCCGCATTCACGCCACAGATTAGAATAACGTCATCAAACAGGCTGTAAAGTGTATGCGGGAATTTCTCGCACTATGATGGCTAGAGTTGCAGGATTTGACCAAATTATTCGCAATACCCGCAATCCCGCAGTGAAATTTAAGCCCTGATGTGCATGTGTGTGTGCGTCCCTACATGCCTGCTTGTGTCAGTGTGTGTGTGTGTGTGTGTGTGTGTGTGTGTCCCTACATGCCTGCTTGTGTCCATGTGTGTGTGTGTGTGTGTGTGTGTGTGTGTGTGTGTGTGTGTGTGTGTGTGTGTGTGTGTGTGTCCCTACATGCCTGCATGTGTCCATGTGTCTGTGCGTCCCTACATGCCTGCTTGTGTCCGTGTGTGTGTGTGTGTGTGCGTGTGTGTGTGTGTCCTAATCTCTCTCCCACTGGCAATCTCTCTCCACCTCTTCCTCTCTCTCTCTCTCTCTCTCTCTCTCTCTTCCCCTCTTCCTCTCTCCACCTCTTCCTCTCTCTCTCTCTTCCTCTCTCTCTCTCTCTTCCTCTCCTCTCTCTCTCTCTTCACCTCTCTCTCTCTCCACCTCTTCCTCTCTCTCTCTCTCTCTCTATCTCTCTCTCCACCTCTTCCTCTCCTCTCTCTCTCTCTCTCCACCTCTTCCTCTCTCTCTCTCTCCACCTCTTCCTCTCCTCTCTCTCTCTCTCTTCACCTCTCTCTCTCTCCACCTCTTACTCTCTCTCTCTCTCTTCACCTCTGGAGTCTCTCACCTCTTCCTTTTTCTGTTTCTCTACCTCTACTCTCCATATTTTTTTTCTTTGTTTGGGTGGTTTGGTTTTGGGTTTTTAAGGTTAAGGTTGGGTAGGTTGCTGTTAGTAGTTAAGCTCCGTTTGCACTTCTCTCTCTCCCACCTGGGAACATTCCTTTGGGTCTGCCATTGCCATTAAAATAACAGCTAATGCCAGCGTTGAAGAATGTAGCTTGGCTGTTGGTGAGATGGTCGGTCACGACAAAATCCTCTCCCGCTGCTCGTTATGAACAGGGCTGTTGTTTTGTTTCGAGGCAGTAGAGTTGGCAAATGATGTGATTGAAAGGGTAGTAATTGATGGTGTTTTTTCACCCCAGTGCTACCTTTATCATCACCCTCTAAAAAGTATTTATTTCCAACATTCCGCCCTTTATCAAAAGATGAAATCCTAATTGAATCTCTTTCCCGTCATGGCAAATTAGTATCACCGATAAGGAAGATAAGCGATTTCAAGTAGCAATCCACTCCTTAAGCATATTGTGTCGTTCAGGCGTCAGGTGCATATGATTTTAAAGGATAATAAGGATATAGATTTTACTCTGAATGTGCCCATAGAGGGTTTTCATTATTTGGTGTATGTGTCCTCCTGTCAAATGAAGTGCTTTGGAGTGCGGCCAGGTTGGCCCACCTAGTGCGGGCTTGCCCAAACGGTACAGGCACTCCAGCTGAAGGATGAATCAATAATGAACAGCCCCCAGTATTAATGTTCCCAATGGTGAGGGTGCAGAAGCTAGTGGTGTTCAGGCAGAGGGAGGGGAGGAAGGTTCTTCAGCCGAGGTGAGCCTCCCGTGGAGCCTACCCTTGCCAGACCAGCAGGGGAAAGATGCAGCCCAGGCTGAACCCGAAAGCGTAGATTTTTTCCCAGAATAGCGTGGCAGGGGAAGATGATCTGACAGATGGGATTGATTCAGATGAAGGTTCTGAAATGGAAGCTGAGGTTGAACCTGTTTTAAAATGCCCCAAAAAGGTCAAAAGCGAACACAAAGTGATGAGACCGTGAAGGCAAAAAGAGACATCTTGGGAGGCCAAAATAAAACCAGCTTGGTTAGAAAGTGATTCTGACTGTAGTGTGGATTGTAGTTTGCGCATGAGTGGTTACCCTACTCAAGAATACACTGTGCGGGACATTAAAAATTTTTCTGAAAGAAACGAAGCATGTTAGAAATGTTCAGATCGACAGCTTTTTCCCTGATATTGAACAATTCATGGCCAGAACAAAGCAGTTCATTTCTGGCGGGCTTTTTTCTAACCCTGAGGTCTACCGTTTAACCAAGTTCCTCACTAAGTTAAATACACTTTTTGGGTGGGGCGGTAAAAAGAAGGCAGCATCACGTCCCAAGTAAGCAGAATCATGTGTTTAATCATGCAACTTTTTTTTCTTTTTCTTTTTCATTTGTTTTTGACCATGGTTGATTTTCGTGTAGCTTCCCTAAATATTAATTGGGCTAGGGATCCCTTGAAAAGAGCCCAGTTTCGACTCCTGTCAAGTATTAAGCGTCTAGGCGTCGTACTCTTGCAAAGAGACGCACAGTGATGCAAGGAAGCGACTGATTGGGCTCTAGAGTGGGAGGGTCTTTCTCTTTTGAGTCACAACTCCAACGTTAGTGGGGGAGTCGCATGTCTTTTTTCAAAGAGCTTTACTCCCATTTCTTATGAAGTGGTGGAAGTTATAGAGGGAAGATTGCTAAAAGTTAGAGCTGTCTTTGAGGATCATGTTTTTGTTTTTGTTTGTGTGTATGCACCAACTACAGCAGCAGAAAGAGTGGCATTTTTAGAAACATTGTCTACTGTTATAGCTGGATGCAATAGTGATGAATATTTGTTTATTGGGTGGGATTTTAACTGCACAGAGCAGGACATGGACAGGAATCATGTTGAGTCGCATATGCTTTCACAGAAAGCTTAGTCAATGTATGCAGACACATGACCTAAGTGATGTGTGGAGGAATTTTCACATGGATCAAAGACAATATACTTGGACTCATGTCCATAGTAATATGATTTCCTTAGCAAGGCTTGACAGGTTTTACTGCTTTAAACATCATCTTAATATTTTTAAGAACTGTGCTATTACTCCTGTAAGCTTTTCAGATCATAGTTTGGTTGTGTGCAGTGGGTTCCTGAGCTCAGTGAAGCCAAAGAGTGCTTATTGGCATTTTAATACCACTTTAACCCATGATAAGGAATTTAGAGATGTTTTTAAAGCTTTCTGGGATGTTTTTTGTGAATGCAAGACATCTTTTATCTCCTTACAACAGTGGTGGGATTTTGGCAAATTACAAATCCAACAACTGTGCAAACAGTACACTCGAAATATCACAAGTGACAGAACCCGGTCAATTGAAATGTTGGAAGCAGAGTTAGTAGAAATTCAGAATTTGGCTTCCTCTACTGGGGATCATGATGACATTGACAATTTGGCAACCAAGAGGGCGCCTTAGCTGAGCTGCTAGGTGTTAATGCACAAGGAGCGTTGGTCCGTCACGTTTTCAGTGTGTGGATCAGATGGATGTGCCTTCAAAGTTTTTCTTTTAGCTTGGAGAAGAAAAAATGGCCAGAGGAAATGCATTCATTCTTTGCAATCTGAGTCTGGAACACTTTTTGACCAGTGTGCATGATATTCGAAATAGAGCTGCACAGTTCTATAAAGATCTATACGGGGAGAACTAAGCGGTGTACAGGCTGATAGTGTGTTCTTGAGGGGATTGCCTCAGGGTTTCAGAGGAATCCTTGGCTGAACTTGATTCGCTCTGGCGTTGGAGGAACTGGAGAGGGCCCTTCAAGGTATGGAGTGTGGCAAGGCCCTGGCCTGGATGGAATCCCCATAGACTTTTATAAGTCTTTTGGTCTGAGGTGGGGAGGATTTGCTTGCAGTGCTTAAAGACAGTCTTGCTAAAGGACTTCTGCCCGTGAGCTGTCGTGGGGCAGTCCTCACGCTTCTACCTAAAAGGGTGATCTCACTGATATAAAGTGCTGGAGACCCGTGTCGCTCCTGTGTAGTGACTATAAATTGTTGTCCAAAGCACTGGCTAACAGATAATGCAGGGTGATAGATCAGGTCATCCATCCGGACCAAACATACTGTATTCCCAGTAGATCCATTTTTGATAATGTTTCTTTAGTCCGTGATGTCATAGACACGGCTAAAAATTTTGGGGCTTGATGTGGGTTTAGTCTCTTTAGACCAAGAGAAAGCTTTTGATAGGGTGGAGCACAGCTATCTTTGGGATGCGTTATATGCCTTTGGATTCAGTGAAGGCTTTATTCAGAAGGTCAGGGTTCTGTACAATGGTGTGGAGAGTGTTCTCAAAAGTCAATGGTGGTTTAGGTGCTCCTTTTTAAGTTGGCAGAGGGGTAAGGCAAGGCTGCCCTTTGTCTGGTATGCTATACTCTTTAGCAATAGAGCCTCTTTTGCAGCAAATAAGACTAACTTTGAAGGGTGTGTCTGTGCCTGGATGTAATG
>NC_063207.1:1963118-1975618 GCF_017589495.1 Alosa alosa | reverse complement strand
CGACCAGAGGTTATGCTGTTTACATTTCCACCCACACAGCTGCCCCTGTGTTTCTGTGTGTGTGCGTGTGCGTCTGTGTATGTGTGTGTGTATGTGTGTGTGTGTGTGTCTGTGTGCGTGTGTCTGCGTGTGTCTGTATGTGTGTGTGTCTGTGTGTGTGTCTGTGTGCGTGTGTCTGCGTGTGTATGTGTCTGTGTGTGTGTGTCTGTCTGTGTGTATGTGTGTGTGTGTTTGTGTGTGTGTGTGTGTGTGTATGTGTAATCAGCCTCATGTACTACTACATGACTCAATGGCTGTTCTTGCTGGTTACCGTGGTGAGAACACGCCTACCTTGTGTGACTGCCCCGCCCTCCTGGGCCATGGAGCTAAGTGCTCTCAAGTCTGCACTTACAGCTCTGAGACACTAGAGGGCAGACAAGAGCAGCGCTCTCTCTTAGTCGCTCTTGCTTTCGCTTTCTCTCAAGTTCATCCTCTCACAGCTATGAGCCACTAGAGGGCATACAAGAGCAGCTCTCGCTCTCAAACCCCCCACCCCACCCCACCCCGCTCTGTCAATCACTGTTAGGTTCTCTGTGTTTTTTTCACGGCTACTCCTCCTACTCCTGAGAAAAAAACCTTTTTGTTTTCAGTTGAGTGTTTTGTTCTGAAGTCTGTAGAAGGGTGTTTTCTTGAGTGTGTATTCATTTTGCTCATCAATGTTCCTTTTTGGAATTATTCTTATTTTTCTTTGTTTTTGTCACATTTAGGTATTGTGTTCTTGAGCGCTAGCAATTAGTTAGCATTTTGTGAGTTTAATTTGACATGCAGCTGTAATTTTTTTATATAATTTCATGTATATAGTTTTTGCCTTTAACAGTCTTCTCCAGCACTCTTTTCCATCTCACACACACACACACACACACACACACACACACACACACACACATAGACATGAAAACCAATAAATTGTGTGGAGTGTGTGTGTGTGTGTGTGTGTGTGTGTGTGTGTGTGTGTGTGAGTGAGTGAGTGAGTGAGTGAGTGTGTGTGTGTGTGTGTCACCCCCAGACCCGTGGTGGGAGATGCTAGGGGACATCTACAGGTGGATCCTTATTCTGTAGACTTTAGTCTTTCTGTTCATCTGGTTTGTTTATTTGTTTATTTGTTTGTTTGTTTGAATGACAAGTCTTCCTTTTGAATAAATATTCATATCACTCAGTGCTGTCGTACGTATGCTTGGTTTATGTCACAGCTGATGATGTCATCAAAGTGGGACGCAGGATAGGTGTGACTGGGTTCTGCTCTTGCGATGCTCCTTCCCACAGTATTAACACGGTGGTTTGGTTATTGTTTGTTAACTAATAAACAGACATTTGGGGTACCGCCATGTCAATGTGCTTTGTTGTGGACTACGGGAAGAGGGGAGGGGCATATCAGAATGGCCCTCAGCCAATCACAGCCCTCTCTGACAACACTAGGGAGGGTGGACAGCCACCACCGTGATGCCACGCCCCCCACCCTGTCGGGGACACACACACACACATGCACACACACTAATCCTATAGCCTCCTCTATAGTTTAACTAAAACTTTGTTGCAGGGACTGCTCTGTAAACTAAATTGAGAATATAGGCTAACTAATGCGTATGCATGCTATTTTAAATAGGCTAACTAATGCGTATACATGCTATTTTAAATAGGCTAACTAATGCGTATGCATGCTATTTTAAATAGGCCTACTTTTTTGACATTGTTAGCCTCTTGTCTTTTGTACATGTCTTACACTGCATATTTAACTTAAAATATTGAATTTTGTACAAGAAAACAACCGTTAGTAGCCTATTGTAGTGTATCAGGACATCTTGCTCATTGTCACACAGATCTTCTGGCTACTGCACTGAAGCGGCACTTTAAGAAAAGCCCAGACTTCAGCGAACGTCCAATAGCTTTTGTCTAGTTAATTGCCTAGGCTTACTTTAAAAGACAAATTGCCTTGGCCATAATGTCAAATCAAATGAAAGAATGAAGGTGATTCTGATAACAAACATTTATTAAAACACTGAGGAACAACGAATCAAGAACAAGAAAACGGGAACAACACGCAGACCGAAACTCAGCATTTCCATTTCACTTATTAGCAACACAATAAACCTTTTGTCGTGCAAATCATAGGCTACAAAATAAATTATACATTTGGAATATTCTAAAGTGGTCATATGTTATACAAATGAACGTTTAAAAAACAATAGGCCTACAGTATGCAAAATCAACATTCGAAAAGTGAAAAGTGCATTGATGTGTGTGTGTGTGTACTGTAGGTATGCGTTAATGTGTGTGTGTGTGTAGGTATGCGTTGCTGTGTGTGTGTGGGTAGGTATGTGTTGAAGTGTGTGTGTGTGTGCATCCATTGATGTATGTGTAGGTATCCGTTCATCACATACCCTTCACCATACCTAGAGATTGGCATGGTTTTATTTCAGTTAGCCTAATAGCTTCACCATACCTAGAGATTGGCATGGTTTTATTTCAGTTAACCGAGGTAACCAAACCGTGACTGTGTACTGTTCCACCTCTAGTGTATGTGTCTGTCTGTGTGTGTGTGTGTGGGGGGGGGGTCCGGTCCCTCCCTACTATATCTCTTCCTGGTGGATCAGCTCTCCCAGCCTGCCTGACTTTTCGGCCTTCTGGCCCGGGAGAGGTACACTTCAGTGGGGCCTGACGCAGCCGAGCCCCCAGGACTTCCAACGGAAAGGAGAAAGACTATCACGACCCTCAGCATGCAGTGCCGGCAGCCGCCACCAGGGGGATGGCGCTCCAGCCCACCACACTCAAGTGACACGCTGAGATTTAAAGAGCGTAAGGGAAGGGAGGGAGAGAGAGAGAGAGGGAGGGAAATTTTATTGTCAATGAGAAAGCGGGCGCCGCCGACAACACACGAGAGAGACGGGGGCACGGAGCGCGCATACAGCGGTGATATCAGTTACCGAACATCTCACGAGACAAACCAGGGACGTCTGAAAGAGTCGCACGGCGGGCACAGGACGCGACACTTGTCAGTGGGGATTATTAATTATAGGTTCCTGCGCGTGAACTCTAACCGGTGTCTCAGATGCGTGTGGAGCTTGCGGTCCTCGCCGAGGGCACGGATTCCATCGCGCGCGGGTGAACCATGCGGTGGCTGTGGATATTAACTTTGGCCGTCACTTTAAACAAAGGTAAGACACATACACGCACACGCGCGCTATCGAGCTGACTACTAGACCTGTCAGTCAGCGCGCTCAATCTTCCCTCATGAAATGCCGCGTCTCGCGTTTCACAAACTGTGCCCGCTTCAAAACGTTCAGTCTCCTCGGAATCTTCATGAACACATTTGGACAGATGTGTGTGTGTGTGTGTGTGTGTGTGTTTTGCAGCCTACTGAGACGGGGGCTTGTGCTGTTCAGAAAAGTGTTCTGTAGTGATGGGTTTTTTCTGGCCGCGCTTAATTTTATTTCAATCAAAGCTCAGTGGCGCTCAATGTAGCTATTCACAACTACTCCAGAACATTCAGACATGACCTTTTGTGTGTCTGTGTTTGTGTGTGTGTATGTGTGTGATTGAGGTAGAGGGGGAGAGAGAAAGCATTTTAAGTGATGGATTTTCTACGACCTTTACCTTGCATTGATCACAATTATTCGTAACCTAACCCCCACAACAATAATACACACAGAAAGAAAGAGATGACTGGCGCGTGCCCTGCACCTCTCAGTATGCAGGTCGAGTCTGTTATCGGTCCGACCACGGGAAGGATTGGCGGGAGTCGCGCGGCGAGAGGTGATAGAATTAACGTGTCAGATAGCCAGATAAAACTCGCACTGTCTGAAGTGTTGTAATGATCCGTTAACGACGGCGGCCTGGCTGCAGACTCCATTAGGCTTGCTTGCGCTTCTGCTCCCTCCATTCACGTTTCTTAAGAGCGGGAGACCGTGAAGCCCACAGGCTATGGACGGTGGTGTCCGTCAGTTATCTCGTCTCCGGTGCCGCTGTTGCGGCTCGTGTCTCTTGGTAGCCGTTCGTGTTGCTGAGGAGATTCCTTGGCCACTTCGTGCAGTGTGTGCGGCTCGCAGCTCCTCGCGCTGCTTCAACGACAGTGGCAGCACCTGGCATACTGTAGACCTGAGCGGCTGTAACGGCGCGTGAAAGCTGTCCCTCACAGTCGTGCTTGGTGTGCGCGTTTTGGTGGAGAATATCGCCGCGACAGCTACGTGGCGAGTCGGCGGAATGCCGTGCGCGCGCCGCTCTGCCGATGATAAAGCAACTGACGGCTTTTTCTCTTTGTGTCCCTCCGATGTCGCACTGAAAACCGAAGCGCGTGAGCACAACAGCGGCAATTCACTCTTTAAAATCAGCTCATTTGAATGACATGTCGAGTCATTATAAACAACTCACCGCCATTCTAAAGCAACAGCGATGTTAGCTCCATTTTCTACATGTGTGTGTGTGTGTGTGTGTGTGTGTGAGAGAGACAATTATGAGTGAGAGAGAAAGAGAGTGAATGTGAGAGAGGTGTAGGTGCATTTATTGGATGTGTGTGTGTGTGCATTTGGTTGAAGGGGATGCAAATTCGTACCCCTAATCAGGATATCCACAGGGAGCAGCACACATGCATGCGAGCACGCGCGCACACACACACACACACACACACACATGCTCTGTTTCAAACATGCTCTCCCTAACACTCTCCCCTTTGTTCAACACACACAGAGCCCTGCTCACACACTGTTCTCTTGACACACACACACACACACACACACACAGACACACGCACACTCACACAGACACACACACACACACACACACAGCATGCTTTATTAGTATGACCATTTAAAGGAAGATTGTGTTGCCAAAGCCAAGTGCATATAATCAAATGCAAATACTGGGCCATGTGTGGACACAAGCAAATGGGATGAACATGCAGTGGTCAATGCTGAAAGTATAAGTATAAGTATATATACTCTTTTGATCCCGTGAGGGAAATTTGGTGTCTGCATTTATCCCAATCGGTGAATTAGTGAAACACACTCAGCACACAGTGTACACACAGTGAGGTAAAGCAGTATAAGTATAAGTATACTGTATATACTCTTTTGATCCCGTGAGGGAAGTTTGGTCTCTGAATTTATCCCAATCCGTGAATTAGTGAAACACACTCAGCAGTGAAGCACACACTAATCCCGACGCAGTGAGCTGCCTGCTACGGAGGCGCTCGGGGAGCAGTGAGGGGTTCGGTGCCTTGCTCAAGGGTTCCTGCTGGTCGAGGTTCGGGACTGGCAACCCTCCGGTTACAAGTCAGAAGCGCTAACCAGTAGGCCACGGCTGCCCCAGTCAGTTAACCTGCCAACAAGTTAACCAGACCATCGGTCAGTTAGTCAGTATCCTTGGTCAGTTAACCAGTACCCTCGGTCAGTTAACCTGCCAACAAGGTAATTAATGCACTCACCCATCCATCTCAGACCAGCACTGCTTTCCAAAATCAGATAAAAGTAAAACAAATTATGAATCAAAGCAAGCAAACGTATCTGGAATGTTGGGACAATTAAGCCAAATCACAGCCTGACTAACCCACATGAGAATGCTGTTATCGACTAGCCCACATGAGAATGCTACTTAGTTATCACAGCCTGACTAAGCCGACAGCCTAACTAGTCTAGAGGAATACGGATTCAGGGGAAAATAGGGAGTAGGAAATTTCTCTGATTTTGAACAAAGCTTTTTTCAATAGCCAATCACGGAGAGGTGGCAGACCTTGTGAGTATGCCCATATACTGGGTGTTTCATGAAAATACCGCAGACAGCGGACTAACAACCAAAACAATGGCATTTAGTTTGCCTTTGTAGCCATCTCTAGCTAGCCTTTGCTTAGGCAAATGAGACATAACTTTTAAGGTTTAAAGCAAAGGTTGTTATGAGCTTTAATTTCTTCAAAAATTGGCTCTAAACATGCTTCAATTATGTTTGTATCGGCAGCCATTTCGTACTGGTTTCGGTAGGAACTTTTCTCCATGAACACAACAGAAGTGAGATCAGCGGGCGTCTCTGAAAGTAGTTGTTTTCTGGTTGTGAAGGTTTTGGCCCAGAAGTTCGTTCAGCATGATGCAAGCTTCTGGGTACCCAGATTACAGCCTGACTACCTAGAGCTACAGCACTGCACTCTGGGGGCATGTTCATGAGCAGCTACAGTGCTACACTCTGGGGGCATGTTCATGAGCTACAGTGCTACACTCTGGGGGCATGTTCATGAGCTACAGCACTACACTCTGGGGGCATGTTCATGAGCTACAGTGCTGCACCTAGGGTTCATGAGCTACAGTGCTACACTCTGGGGCATGTTCATGAGCTACAGCACTACACTCTGGGGCATGTTCATGAGCTACAGTGCTGCACTCTGGGGGCATGTTCATGAGCTACAGTGCTACACTCTGGGGGCATGTTCATGAGCAGCTACAGTGCTACACTCTGGGGACATGTTCATGAGCTACAGTGCTACACTCTGGGGGCATGTTCATGAGCTACAGTGCTGCACTGATGTTGGTCCTTCTTTACGCTTCTCTCATCCTCTCAAAGGAACTCTGAATCTCATTCATAGTGACCACTGGGTCCTTGGTTACCTGTCTGACTGTACCTGAGCGGCCAGATCTAGGAAGACTGTTAGTTGTTACAAACTTTTCCATTTGAGAATGATTGAGGCTACCGTGCTCTTGGGCACTTTCAATGCTGCAGAATAGTTTTTGTATCCTTCCCCAGGTCTGTCTCTTCACACAACCCTGTCTCGCAGGTCTACGGACAATTATCTTGACCTTGTGGCTTGGTTTTCACTCTGACATACACCATCAACTGTGAGACCGTATATAAAGAGATGTCTACCTCTCATAATAATGGCCAATTAATTAATTTAGGCACAGGTGGACTCTAATCAAGTTAAGTACATATATAGTTGTAGAAGCATCTCAAAGACCATTGGTAGAAGTAGAATGCACCAGAGCTCAATTGCAAGTGTCATAACAAAGGGTCTGAATACTTATGTAAATGGAATATTTCAGACTTTTATTTTTTATACATTTACAAAACACTCAGAACACCTGCTTTTTTGTGGAGTGTTGGTGCATTGTGTGTAGATTGATGAGAAAAAAAAATATATGAATCCATTTTACAGTAAGATGAATCTGAAACATAACAAAATGTGGAAAACTTGAAAAGGTCTGAAAACTTTCTGGTTGCACTGTATTACTGAACGTATTTCACAATGTATTCTGTTAGTCTGAATACGTTAGATTACATCAGCATTGTCTGACTGGATGAATGTGTGTTTGTGCTGCGATGCCTTTATTAGCAGTGTGTGTTGTGATGAGGTAGGGGGTGTGAGGGAGAGTGTGTGTGTGTCTGTTGGGGTGTATGAGAAAGAGACTTTGTGTGTGTGTGTTGGGGGTGTGAGAGAGAGAGAGAGAGTGTGTGTGTGTGTGTGTGTGTGTGTGTGTCTGTTGGGGTGTATGAGAAAGAGTGTGTGTGTGTGTGTAGGGGTGTGTCTGAGGTGTGAGAGAGAGTGTGTGTTGGGGCTGAGAGAGAGTGTGTGTGTGTGTGAGAGAGTGTAAGTGAGTGTGTTGGAAATGAGAGCGAGAAGGGATGAGTTAAATTGTTTTCTTTTCATCAGCCAACTCTGTTTTTCATTCATTAGCTCTATGATATACTCACCCTCCCAACTAAACACACACACACACATACACAATCTTCACACCCACACACATATGCACGCATGTATGCAGGCACGCACACACGACGCGACGCCAGTTAACGCACGATCGCGACGCATCGAAGTTCTCAAAATGGGCATTTTCTGGTATCAGAAAAAACTGTGAAAAGACAAAATGTACTGAATAAAAAATAATTGTATTCATTCCTCCCAAGATGTAACTGGCATTGGCATGTAAGATCTACAGTAAGCACCTAGACAAGACACATGTTATGGAAATAGACCCGTGTGTGTGTGTGTGTGTGTGTGTGTGTGTGTGTGTGTGTGTGTGTGTGTGTGTGTGTGTTTTTTTTTCATCGAAATAGACCAGCAGTAAACACCTTTTGTACTGTTTTGTTCACCAAATAGGCTGTACAGTACTGTCTCTAAATGGGCATTAGATCCATACAAATAGCAACACAGAACAGACATGGCAAAAAGAACAAACGTTTTGGCCTCTGGCTCAGAAGTTTTACACTTCCCAGAAGGGTCGCAAACGCTTTTCTTTAATTCCCTGTTGCTTATGGAATAAACCAGCAAGAATAAACCAGCGACCATTCTTTGATTTTCAGCGAGCCTTTCCTGGATCATGCACACAAAAAAACAAACAGGAGAGCCGGGCGCTTTCATGTAAAAAAAGGACTTTATCTGAATAAGATTGACAATTATTACATTAATATATTAATAATAATAATAATAATACACACACACACATAGTAATGGCTCCAGGAGAGCGGCGCTTCATGAAGAAAAAAAAAGGACTCTCATCTGTGTAAACAATTGAGAAAAACTCTATTTTGTATTCCTGCTTTTAATTCATTAACATTACTTTGTAGAAATCTGCTTTCACTTTGAAATGGTATTTTTGTAAAATGATTGTAAACAAAAGGAAGCAGTAAAAGGGGAAATATAAGGAGGGGACTACTTCATATGGGCAGTGTGTGTTCAGTTAGGAAAGGACTGAACACAACTAGTATGTGTGTGTGTGTGTGTGTGTGTGTGTGTGTGTGTGTGTGTGTGTGTGTGTGTTCAGTTAGGAAAGGACTGAACACAACTATTTTCAGCAAGTATGTGTGTGTGTGTGTGTGCGTGTGTGTGTGTGTGTGTGTGTGGGTGTGGGTGTGTGTGTGTGTGTGTGTGTGTGTGTGTGTGTGTGTTCAGTTAGGAAAGGACTGAACACAAATATTTTCAGCAAGTATGTGTGTGTGTGTGTGTGTGTGTATGTGCGTGTGTGTGTGCATTTGTGTGTGCGTGTGTGTGTGCATTTGTGTGTGTGTGTGTGTGCGTATGTGTGCAGGTGTGTGCAGGTGTGCGCGCCAGTAAAAGCGGTGTGTGTGGGTGTGTGTGTGTGTGTGAGTGTGTGTGTGTGTGTGTGTGTGGGGGTGTGTGTGTGTGTGTGTGCGCAGCGTGCAGGTATGTGTGTGTGTGTGTGGGCAAAGACGCCTCATGTGAAGACCACCGGCCCGCAACGGATGACCGCAAAACACGATGCAATAACGGTAATAATGATGCACAAGGACACACACACACACACACACACACACGCATTATGGGTTGATGTTGCAATGATGTTGTTGTGGTTGAAGAGGAGGAGGAGGCGGGAGAAGAGAGGAAGAGAGAGGGGAGGGAGGGAGAAGGAGGAAGGGGAGGAGGGAGGATATGAGGAGAAGAGGAGGGAGGAGGGGGAGGAAGAGAGAGAGGAGAAGAGAAGAGAGGGGGAGATGAGGAGAGGAGAGGAGAGGAGAAGAGAGGGGGAGATGAGGAGAGGAGAGAGAGAGAGGAGAGGGAGAGGAGAAGAGAGGGGGAGATGAGGAGAGGAGAGGAGAGAGGAGATGAGGAGGGAGAAGAAGAGGGGAGATGAAGGAGAGGGAGAGGAGGAGGAGAAGGGAGAAAGAAGGAAGGGGGAGAGGGGAGGAGGGAGAAGAGAGGGGGAGAGGAGGGAGGGAGGAGGCTCCTGGAGCCCAGGCCATGTGTTTCACACTCAGCAGCTGTCTGCTTGGTTGGCTTGGCTGCAAGTGTCATTCAGGTTGGTTTGTGTGGCATTATCTGATTGGTTGGTATTTAGTATTATTCAGGTTAGTTTCTATTTGCAGCCATCTGATTGGATGATTGTTGTCCTACAGGAAGAGGAAGAGAAGCTAGGAAACGTAAAGGCCTCTCTCAGGACAGGTTAGAAAACACCACACCACACACACACACTGCCTTGCCTACTGCTGCTCTGCCACACACACACACACACACACACACACACACACACACACACACACACACACCATAGTAATGGCTCAATACTGCTTGCTGAACAGTTCTGAGTTTTTGAAGTACCACATCTGTAACCAGTTCCGTGTTGATATGTTTGCAACAATAAGGTTGCAAAGGTCTTGGAAGAGCTGCTTTTACCATCATGAAATGTTTCATGTGTGACTCACAGTAACAAAAACTTTATAACCCACCAGTATGTACTACTAACTTAACAAAATATAAATTTACTGAATGGGAGGATAATTTCTCTAACTACATTATAGATTCCAGCTCGTTCCTTACCTTTGTGCTGCTTTTCTTTAGTGTATTCTTTTCCTGTGCCATTCCACTTTTTACTCATAACTCTGCTTTTAATTAATGTTGCTGAAAAAATGTTGACGTGTTCAATGTATTTTTCCCGCTGTATTTATTATTGTGTGTGTGTGTGTGTACCCACAGAGGGTGGGAGGAATTGAGTGTGTGTGGGTTAGCTGATGAAAAGAAAGCAACAGTGTATGAGTCTCTTCCTAATGTCCAGTCTGAACAACCTAAACAACCAACCAACCAGAGAGGGAGAGAGAGAGAGAGAGAGAGAGGAGAGGGAGAGAGGGAGGAGATGAGAGAGAGGGAGAGGGAGAGAGAGAGGGAGGAGATGAGAGAGGGAGAGAGAGGTAGGAGAAGGAGAGAGAGAGGGAGGAGATGAGAGAGAGAGGAGGGAGGAGGCAGGAGAGAGAGGTAGGAGAGGAGGGGAGGAGATGAGAGGGAGAGAAGGGAGGGAGGGAGAGAGAGGAGAGGAGGGAATAGAGAGAGGGAGAGACAGGGAGAGAGAGAGAGGGGGAGGAGGAGGAGGGAGAGGATGGGGAGGGGAGTAGAGAGGAGGGGAGGAGAGGGAGGACAGCATGGAAGAGACATCATGTGCAGTTTTGTATGTGTGTGTTCATGTGTGTGCAGTTCTATGTGTGTGTGTGTGAGTGTCGGTGTGTGTGGTGTGTGTGTGTGTGTGTGGCCAGCAGTGGCCAATGAGTGTGAGTGTCAGTGTGTGAGCGTGTGTGTGTGTGTGTGTGTGTGTGTGAGCTTGGTATCTTTCAGGTTGCATGTGTTGCAATGTGTCTTGACTCGTCTTTGTCTAAGGGACAGTGGAGCTGCTCGCCACCTGTGTTTACATGGGAGGGTAATGACGTGTGTGTGTATGTGTAATAGCATGTGTGTATGTGTGTAGTAGTAATGTAGAAGTGAAGTGCATAACTATCTGGAGCTCTCTTTCTCTGTAGATAATGTGAATATGTGTGTGTGTGTGTGTGTGTGTGTGTGTGTGTATGTGTGCTTGTGTGTGTGTGTTTGTCTGGCGTGTGTGTGTAAGCGCATGTATCTTGGCGTGTGTGTGACCGTGTGTGTGCGTGTGTGTGTGTGTGTGTGTATTTAATAATAATATTAATATGTGTATGTGTGTATGTGTGTATCCGTAATAATATGCGTGTGTGTGTGTATGTGTGTAATATTTATTAATATGTGTGTGTGTATATATATATATATATATATTAATAATATATATATATATAATAATATAAGCAATATAATAATAATAATAATAATATAATAATATTATAATAATATGTATATGTGTATGTGCGTGTGTGTGTGTGTGAGGCGTTTGTGTGTGGGAGTCGTCGCGTGTGTGTGTGACCTTTATTAGAGATGTGATGCGTGTGTGTGTGTGAGCCTTTGTGTGTGGGAGTGCGTGCGTGTGTGTGTGTGTGGCGGTTGTGTGTGGGGAGATGCGATGCGTGTGTGTGTGTGAGCAACATATTGATGGGGGTCGCATTCTTGCGTGTGTGTGTGAGGCAACTTTATTGTGTGTGGGAGATGCGTTGCGTATTATTGTGTAAGCGATTTGTGTGTGGGGAGTGCGTGCGTGTGTGTGTGTGAGCCTTTGTGTGTGTGTGGGAGTGCGTGCGTGTGTGTGTGTGAGCCTTTGTGTGTGGGAGTGCGTGCGTGTGTGTGTGTGAGCCTTTGTGTGTGGGAGTGCGTGCGTGTGTGTGTGTGTAAGCGTTTGTGTGTGGGAGTGCGTGCGTGTGTGTGTGTGAGCGCTTTGTGTGTGTGGGAGTGCGTGCGTGTGTGTGTGTGAGCCTTTGTGTGTGTGGGAGTGCGTGCTGCATTAATGTTGTATGTGAGCCTTTGTGTGTGGGAAGTGCGTGCTTGCGTGTGTGTGGTGAGGCAGCTTTGTGTTAAGGAATTAACGTTATTGGTGGTATTGAGCCTTTTGTTGATATTGGGGGTCTGCCGTGCGTGTGTGTGTGTGTGAGGAGCCTTGTGTGGGGGTGCGTGCGTGTGTGTGTGTGGCGTTTATTAATGCGTGGTAGTGTGAGCAACTTTGTGTGTGGAGATGTGATGTGATGTGTATTGATGTGAGCAACATTGTGGGGTGCGTGCGTGTGTGTGTGTGTGGTACTGATATTGGTCGCGCGGTCAGTGGTAATGATAATGTGAGGCCTTTATTATTGACCAAGAGATGCGTGCG
>NC_063207.1:1953118-1958118 GCF_017589495.1 Alosa alosa | reverse complement strand
GCATCCACATTGAATTGTACTGAATGGTTTTATGAACTATATACTTTTCTTGTATCGAATCATGTATGTACCTGAATCTTGTCGGATTGTCTTTTACATAAGATTCACACCTAACAGACACACAAGCCACACACAGACACACACACACACACACACTCAGTGTAACACACACACACACACTCCTTACACACATACACACACACACACTAGACACAAATACACACAGACCAGACACACACACACACCAGACCGAACCTACACACCAGACACACACCTGAACACACCACACACACACACACACACGTAGACACACACACACATACCACACACACACACACACACCTGCACACTACACAACATCTAGATCTAACACGAAACCTCTTGGGTCTAACATGAGCTGAATCTGAGTCTAACATGAGCTGAATCTGAGCCTAATATTAGCTGCATGCGGGTCTAACATGAGCTGAATCTGAGTCTAGCATGAGCTGAATCTGTGAGCCTAATGTGGCTGCATCGGTGCTGCAGGCACCTGCACATATGAGCTGCATCTGAGTTTAACATGAGCTGAGCCTAATATGAGCTGCATTTCAGTCGAACATGAGCTGCATCTGAGTCTAACATGAGCTGTATCTGAGTCTAACATGAGCTGCATCTGAGATGCATCTATGTGTCTAACATGAGCTGAATCTGAGTCTAACATGAGCTGAATCTGAGCCTAATATGAGCTGCATCTGAGTCTAACACGAGCTGAATCTGAGTCTAACATAAGTTGCATCTAAGTCTAACATGAGCTGTATCTGAGCTGCATCTGTGTCTATGCCACTGAGCTGCATCTGAGTCAACATGAAACATCTGGAGTCTAACATGAGCCGTGTATCTATGAGCTCACTCTGGATAACATGTAGGCATCAGGTCTAACCTTAGGCTGAATCTGAGTCTAACATGAGCTGCATCTGAGTCTAACATGAGCTGCATGAGTCTAACATGAGCTGCATCAGGTCTTGTGACCATCTAAGGTCTAACATGAGCTGGAGCCTAATGCCAGGCTGCATTTCAGTCAACGGGCTGCATCTGGGTCTAACATGGCTGTATCTGAGCTGCATCTGGGTCTAATATGGGCTGCATCTGAGGTCTAGCATAAGCCCACATCTGAGTCTAACATGAGCTGAATCTGAGCCTAATAGGAGCTGCATCACAGGTTAACATGAGCTGCACTGAGCTGCATCTCAGTCTAACATGAGCTGAGCCTAATATGCCAGGCACATTTCAGTCTAACATGAGCTGCATCTGAGTCTAACATGAGCTGCATCTGAGTCTAACATGAGCTTCATCTGAGTGTAACATGAGCTGCATCTGAGTCTAACATGAGCCATATGTAAGCCGTATTGGGCGCTGGTCAGCTGTTGCTGTCTGACCGGTGAGGACATCTCCTTGCCCAGCGTGAGTGCAGAATCAGCAGACTGCTGGCCACGCAGCGGGGAGTGTGTGTGTGTGTGTGTGTGTTTGAGAAACTCACACAGCAGCTTACAGTCTGATAACAGACAAGAAACCAGGCAGCAGCTGGGCGGTCCTGATGTGGTCTCCCATTGATGACACACAGACACACACACACACACAAATACACAGACACACACACACACACACACACACACACACACACACACACACACACACCAGACACACACACACACACACACCACACACAGACACACACACACTGTGGCGGACAACTCCATATTCTTTATAATAAAATGTATTGCTAGGCTTATCCAGCGGGTTATACGCCCAGTGGAGTTAACGTCCATGATCAGCTGACGATAAAGGCTGTAGCCTAACCTCACGGGAGAAGGCGCTAATACAGGAAGCTCTGCTCGGAGGGAGTGATTACGAGGGCATGTGAGACATGGCGGGAGCATTTTAAAACAGAACATTCACACTGGATAAGTTACATTGGATTCCTTGGATCGTACCCTTGTGGATTAATCCTTTGAGGAATTACTGAAGCAGTGCGGATCCTGAACAAAATAGGACCATCAAACTACTTTGTGTTGCACTTTACGACAAGAATGCTTTTAGATGGGACCTGAACATAGTTAACAGGCGGGACACTGTCTAACTAACCACACAGGCGTTTTTTCCCAAAACAACGAACATTCCTTAACTTACACACTGGAGTGTTTGCTGAACTTCTTCTAGAAAAGACTGGGATCTGGTGGGACTGAAAAGCCTTTTTTGAACATTGAAAAGAACTCTGCCCTATGTGGATAAAACAAAAGAAACATGCAGAGGAAAAAAACGTGATTTTGTGAGACTTCATGATAAATGGACTGAGCTTTATTGATCTGTGATTTTTGAAATGTGATATGTGTTATGGACTGTTAAATATTGGGGTTTGCTGTTAAGAGTTGCTATATGCTATGGTTCTTATGCCTATTTCCCCTGAGCGGCTTCCTTAGCACTTCCACGTCACTTTAACTAAAGCTGTCTCAATCACCTCTATCTAGTGCACAACATTGTTGCATAGGCTAGATTACGAGTTGTCTCCTGAAACACAAGTGTTCCTTTGAATTTTTTCCTCGCGTTCCTTACATTCAAAATGGAGAGGCGCTATTATCACCCTAGGCCTACTCAATCTGCCACTTCGAAGTTCCACTACCACCTGGTGTCGGTGTGCATACTTCTGGGCAGAAATTATTTCACAGCTTAACCCATTAGAGAGCTGGTCAGTTCTTCATAACAAAGTTGGGCGATCAGAAGAATCATCTTGATCTGCTGTCAAAACAGATGACCTTGGAACAGATTCCACTTGGAAGCAAAGATTTATCTTTTATTGAAAAAATTGAGCAAAAGTTTTGCAGCTTCATGCAACCTTAGCAGAGCAATTGTATAGACAGTGGATTTAACTTTGTGTTAAAAAAGCTTCCAAACGATGTTTTAGGAATTCAAACTGCAAAAACGTCGCAAATTGCAGACATTAGCAGCAAGGTGGAGCAGTTGCAACATCAACTTCAGCAACTTTCAAGTCTACGCCCGGGACGTGTCTGTGCTGTAGATTTTTGCCCACCTGGACAGCGATGTGGCGCGCCAAGGTGAGCTGAAACATTGCTGTCGACAAAGAGCACCCATACTGCCAACCACTACTGCTGATCTCCATGAGAAACCTTCCATGGTCAACATTCTCTTGGATCAACGTTCCCTTGAACCGTGCCAGCAGTCTGGTGAAACTAATTCTTGGCGCTTGCTGAGCTATTATTGTGCGAATTCATGATCGACATCTCCTGTGGATCTCTGGGGAGGTCTCATTCTTTTCCCCGCTGTTCCTCCGTGCAAGAGCTATGTTGAATTTAAAGACTTTTCAATCTCCATCTCCTTGATTTGTGAACAACACAAACATGATCAGCTGATACAAAACATTGTTGGAAAGTTAGATGAAGGATGTAACATGTCAGAATCGAAGTATGTTGTTCAGGGGCCGTGCTATTCCGCAAGACTTCGTCAGGACTTCAAAGCGATCTTTGTTCCCAAAGTCTCTAGTTTCTTTACTTTCTGCAAGCCTACCATGTTTTGTCAGATAGCATACATCAAGGCATCTTTAAGACATTTAAGCGACTTCGTAAGGTGGCTTACTGGCCACAAATGTGGAGTGACATCAACGCATTTATTGAAGCCTGCGAGAAGTGTCAATTTTGCAAGAAAAGGAAACATTTTTGTTCCACTTTCACATGTGTCTAATGCTATACATAATAGACCTGTGTTAAATGCTTTTCAACCTCAACAGTTTGGAAAAGACAAGCAAGCCAAACAAAAGTTCAAAAGAAACAAAGTAACTTACCTCCCAAAAGGATGATGCGGACGAGACACCATTAAACCACCATCTGAATCAGGGACGGTCGAGATGTTACCAAGCGTCAGAAGCGTAAGAAATCCTTTCATGCTCCTGAACGTTTCGTACATCAATTTTCCAGTGGTCAGAAAGGACGTCAGAGATTTCACTAGACCACAGAATAACCAGTGTTTACCAACAGAGGCGGGATAAGCCTGGAAACAGCAGTCTGTATTGAGTTTTCTATTATTAGGATTCGATGAAGATTTCAATTGACTAGCTGGCGTTTAACCAACCATGGGTTGTCCTTCCATGGGGGAAGAGTGTAAGCGGACGCTCCATATTCTTTATAATAAAAATGTATTACTTTAAACATCAAACGGGTTGCTTAAAAGCGCCAATTAGGTTAACGTCCAGCGCGGTCAGCTTGTGATAAAGGCTTCTTGGCTAACCTGCCTCGGGGAAAAGCTAATTACAGGAAGCTCTATGGGAGGGGTAGTTACCGGGGCATGTGAGACATGGCGGGAGCATTTTAAAACAGAACATTCACACTGGATAAGTTACATTGGATTCGCCCGGATCGTACCCTTGTGGATTAATCCCTTTGAGGAATTACTATGAAGCAGTCGCGGATCCTGAGCAAAATAGGACCGGCTCAAACTACTTTGTGTTGGCAGATGGATCTGCGGCATGGCAAGATGTTTTCCTTTCTCTTGTCGCGGTGTTGCGAAGATCCCTGGTTCAAGTCGTGGGCCTACTCTGCAGCTCCCCTGGCTGATCTCCAGCTGGTAACTCAACACTCATCTCGAGTTCACGTTTCCCTTCCACCAGTATACAACTAATTCAACATATTCCCACAACTCACTTTCCTTCAGTGACTCAGACTCTCTCATACTTTCCCTTTTTGTTTAAATAGCATTTTTGTTTTTGATTGTGGAGGGATATCGATTATTTAAGTTGTGTATGAATATTTTTGGTTTAATTTAAACTATCACAATATATGATTTGAAACTTATAAAAGCGTGTTTGTGTTTTAATTTATTGTGATAGTTTCGCTCTAACGTGACTACATTTGAATTGGCGGCAAATACTGGCTGGCACTAGAGACAATTGAATCTCTAAATTTAAAATAAAATTCAGATTAGTCACGTTACAACACACACACACACACACACAA
>NC_063207.1:1945618-1948118 GCF_017589495.1 Alosa alosa | reverse complement strand
GATGTATTGTATGTCTGTAAGTTTGTTGCCTATGTTGGAGTCACTCCAGAACTTGAACTCAATATGTTGTACTCAGACACAGACAAAAAAAAAAAAATATATATATATATATGTTTCTTTACTTTGTCCATGCAATTCTCATCCCTTTGTACCTGTATAATTGCTTTCAGGATCCTGATACTTTTTATGTAACAATTGCTTTGGCAATACAAGTGTCATATTTGTCATGTAATAAAGCACCATTTGAATTTGAATTTGAATTTGAATTTGAGAGAGAGAGAGGGGTTAGTATGGAGAGAGAGAGAGAGACAGAGTTAGTATGGAGAGAGAGGAGAGGACAGAGTTAGTATGGAGAGAGTGTTACAGTAGTATGGAGAGGAGAGTGTTAGTATGGAGAAAGAGAGAGAGTGTTAGGTGATGAGTATAGAGAGAGAGAGAGAGAGAGGGGAGACAGAGTTAGTATGGAGAGTGCGTTACAGTTTTTCTCAGTCATTTGGTGCTTTTCTCACATCACTATTAACATTTGCACAGCAAAGTTAGTGCATTTCTCAAAACAATTAGTGCAAACTGCAAAACCTAGTGGATGACCTGCAAAACCGCCCACTTGCTCAAAATGATAGTCCATTCCTAAAAGCAAGTATTTATGTCAATGTGTCATCAAAATGAGAAGTCTTGACACCATGGTTTATGAACAAGATAGTCAAAATGGCTTTGTCATGTTTTTCATTATGACAGTTTATGCTCTCAGTGTTTTCCCATGCAAAAAAAGGTCAGAACTTCGGTGACACTACCTGGACATGCTCAAGACAGCACTATACAGTAATTGTACAGCCATTTGAAAAACTACAGTAAAGTTACACATTGCTGCAGTTAGGTGAGTAAGTGAGTACAAGACACTGAATATGTACATTTTACTGTATGCTCTTTGCAATTCTACAGCATTGTGACCAGAATTTGATAACTAGTTCAACAATTTTTGTGTAATGACTCAAGCAATGAAATGAAGACTATTAGTTTTATTGGGAACGACTATTCAGCATTCATAAGTATAGTTCATTTGGACTGACATGACATAAGCAAATGATAATGTTAAAAAACAGCAGAGAATTGTATGAAAGCAACTGATATGTCAAAAGTATTTTGCAATTTGTTCAGAGTTTGATTTGAACTAATAGTTATGAGAATTTTCATTTTGATCTGAAAAAAGCACCAAAGCGACTGAGAAAAACTGTAGTATATATATATATAGAGAGAGAGAGAGTGTTAGTATGGAGAGAGAGAGAGAGTTAGTATATAGAGAGAG
The DNA here is from genome assembly GCF_017589495.1 of Alosa alosa. Classification (NCBI taxonomy): domain Eukaryota; kingdom Metazoa; phylum Chordata; class Actinopteri; order Clupeiformes; family Clupeidae; genus Alosa; species Alosa alosa. The sequence goes on along the minus strand of NC_063207.1, from coordinate 1,946,815 downwards.
TGTTAGTATGGAGAGAGAGAGAGAGTTAGTATAGAGAGAGAGAGAGAGAGAGTTATAGAGAGAGAGAGAGAGAGTTAGTATGGAGAGAGAGAGAGAGTTAGTATGGAGAGAGAGTGTTAGTATGTTGGTATGGGAGAGAGAGGGTTGAGTATAGAGAGAGTTAGTATATAGAGGTGTTAGTATGGAGAGAGAGTTAGTATAGAGGAGAGAGAGTTGGTATGGAGAGAGGGGTTAGTATGGAGAGAGGTTAGTATATAGAGAGTGTTAGTATGGAGAGAGAGAGAGAGTTAGTATAGAGAGAGAGAGAGTTAGTATGGAGAGAGAGTTAGTATGGAGAGAGAGAGTTTGTATGGAGAGAGAGAGAGAGGTTTGTATGGAGAGAGTGTTAGTATGGAGAGAGTTAGTATGGAGAGAGAGAGAGGTTTGTATGGAGAGTGTTAGTATGAGAGAGAGAGAGTTAGTATAGAGAGAGAGAGTTTGTATGGAGAGAGAGTTGGTATGGAGAGAGAGTTAGTATGGAGAAGTTAGTATGGAGAGGGTTAGTATAGAGAGAGAGAGGGGGATTGAGTATGGAGAGAGAGAGTTAGTATAGAGAGAGAGAGAGTTTGTATGGAGAGAGAGAGAGTGTTAGTATGGAGAGAGTTAATTATATAGAGAGAGAGAGAGGTTTGTATGGAGAGAGAGAGGTTGTATGGAGAGAGAGGTGTTGGTATGGAGAGAGAGGTGTTGGTATGGAGAGAGAGAGAGTTGGTATGGAGAGAGAGTGTTGAGTATGGAGGTTAGTATGGAGAGAGGTTGAGTATGGAGAGGTGTTGGTATGGAGAGAGAGAGTTGAGTATGGAGAGAGGATTAGTATGGAGAGAGAGTTAGTATGGAGAGAGAGAATGTGTTTCAATCATCCTGGCGCTTCCTTATGGTAGACTAGTGGTGTCTCATTTCCAAGGGGAATATTTTCACCCCTAGTGTTGCCACTCGGTTTCGAGGGACGAGGGCTTGGGGTAAGATGAAGGGCTAGGGGTAAGATGAAGGAGTAAGATGAAGGGTTAGGGGTAAGATGAAGGAGCTAGGGGTAAGATGAAGGGGTAAGATGAATGGGGTAAGATGAAGGGCTAGGGGTAAGATGAAGGGGTAGGATGAAGGGGTAGGGGTAAGATGAAGGGCTAGGGGTAAGATGAATGGGGTAAGATGAAGGGCTAG
>NC_063207.1:1928118-1943118 GCF_017589495.1 Alosa alosa | reverse complement strand
GCCCATGTCTGTCCATCCAGCTTTCTGTTTGCACATCTGCACTAATCAGAGAAGGTCTATACATTTACACCAATCAGAGGACAGAGGGCTACACATTTCATTTACACCAATCAGAGGATAGAGGGCTACACATTTCATTTACACCAATCAGAGGACAGAGGGCTACACATTTACACCAATCAGAGGGCTACACATTTACACCAATCAGAGGGCTACACATTTACACCAATCAGAGGGCTACACATTTACACCAATCAGAGGGCTACACATTTCATTTACACCAATCAAAAGGACAGATGGCTACACATTTACACCAATCAGAGGCCAGATGGCTACACATGTATTGTTTAACCCAGAAGCTGTGAGCGCATGTGGCATAAGGTGGAGCTGCACAAGCACGTTTGTTCTGGAGGGGGAGTGAATCTCAAATGAAATATTTATTACAAGTCCCAGATTATTTTTCTGCCTTTATTTCGTTGCGGCTGCTGGAGATGCTCTAGTGTGTTTGTGTGACACACACACACACACACACAACATGCACACACGCAGACAAGTCACATGCACACACACACACGCGCGACATGCACACACGCAGACAAGTCACATGCACACACACACACACATGACATGCACATGACATGCACAGATGCAGACAAGTCACACACACACACATGACATGCACACACACAGATAAGTCACACCCACACAGACACACACAACAGTGGAACTATGTGCTTGTGCTTGTGTGAGCATGTTTGAGTGTGTCTTGTTTGGTGTCTGTATGTGTGTCTGAGTGAGTGTTAATGTCAGGGGTTGGAGGTACCCTTGGGCTGTGTGTGTGAAGGCTTTGAGTGGCACTTGTAAGTTCTGAGTCTGTTTAAAATTATAATGTTTCTACAGAGCAGCAAGGCACTTATGTGTACACAAGCACACACACAGACACACACACACACACACACACACACACACACACACACACACACACACAGACAACGATACATGAACAAATCAACAGATGCATTCACACATACTGTGCACACACCATGGGCGGACTGGCCATCTGGCATACCGGGCATTTTCCCGGTAGGCCGACGCACCTTTATAATAACAAATAGCGCAACTTAAATGTTCTAAATGAATGATTTGGTAAACCCGGACAGCAAAAGACCGTCAAATGGATGTTAATTGTTGGTCAGATTGATTGGCTTCCGCTGGTGACTTCAAAATTCAATATCGGCGGTGGCCGAGTGGAGGTTGTGCTCAAAGCAGAGGTTTAAAGGGTTCTATTCGGGAAGGGTTATCATGGTAAAGATGGCTAACAGACTGTAGACTGGAAGGGTTATCATGGTAAAGATGGGCTAAAAGACTGTAGACTGGAAGGGTTAATTATCATGGTAAAGATGGGCTAACAGACTGTAGACTGGAAGGGTTATCATGGTAAAGATGGGCTAACAGACTGTAGACTGGAAGGGTTATCATGGTAAAGATGGGCTAAAAGACTGTAGACTGAAGGTTAATTATCATGGTAAAGATGGGCCAAAAGACTGTAGACTGGAAGGGTTATCAAGGTAAAGATGGCCAACAGACTGTAGACTGGAAGGGTTAATTATCAGGTAAAGATGGGCTAAAAGACTGTAGACCGGAAGGGTTATCATGGTAAAGATGGCCAACAGACTGTAGATCAGGGCTATCATGGTAAAGATGGGCTAACAGACTGTAGACTGGAAGGGTTATCATGGTAAAGATGGGCTAAAAGACTGTAGACTGGAAGGGTTATCATGGTAAAGATGGACTAACAGACTGTAGACTGGAAGGGTTATCATGGTAAAGATGGGCTAAAAGACTGTAGACTGGAAGGGTTAATTATCAGGGTAAAGATGAGCTAAAAGACTGTAGACTGGCGGAAATGTAGGCTACAAAACATCAAGTCATATTCATGCACAAGCCAACTAATATACAGTAACATATGATAGGCTACTGGAAGACATCAAAGATAATGTAGCTATAATGTTCCAAATGATAACCAATAACCAATGAGACCTACATCACTTTCAGTGCTCCATGACAGTTGGAAATATATGCATATTTAAGGGTAATGCAAATATTTTGTATTTAATTGTATTAATTATAATTAATAACCCGACTGGCCTAGGTCAGCTTTGGACCATATGCTAGGGGCCGACGGGTCCCAGTCCGCCCCTGGCACACACACACACACATACATTGATGCAGGCCTTTGGCGCACACACACACACACACATATTGATGCAGGCCTTACATACACACACACACACGCTATTATTACATTGATGCAGGCCTTTGCACACACACACACATACACACACACACATACACACACACACACATATACATTGATGCAGGCCTTACACACACACACACACACACACACACACACACATATACATTGATGCAGGCCTTTGGTGCGCACACACACACACACACATACACACACACACACACACATTGATGCAGGCCTTTGGCACACACATACACACACACACACACACACACACATTGATGCAGGCCTTGCACACACACACACACACACACACACACACACACACACACACACATTGATGCAGGCTTTATACACACACACACACACACACATACACACACACACACACACACACACACATTGATTCAGGCCTTTGGCACACACACACACACACACATTGATGCAGGCCTTTGGCGCACACACACACACACATATTGATGGCCTTTGGCTTATTACACACACACACATACACACACACACACATACATTGATGCAGGCCTTTGGTGCACACACACACACACATACACACACACACACACATATTACACACACACACACACACACACACACACATATTGATGTGTTTTTATTATTACACACACACACATTATTATTATTGATGTAGGCTTTATATACACACACACACACACACACACACACACACACACACATTGATGCAGGCCTTTGGCGCACACACACACACACACACACACACACACACACATACATTTACACAGGCCTTTGGCACACACACACACACACACACACACACACACACATACATTGATGCAGGCCTTTGTGCGCACACACACACACACACACACACATTGATGCAGGCCTTTGGCGCACACACACACACACACACACACACACACACATTGATGCAGGCCTTTGGCGCACACACACACACACACACACACACACACACACACACACATATTGATGCAGGCCTTTGGTGCACACACACACACACACACACACACACACACACACACACATTGATGCAGGCCTTTGTCAGGGCTGCTGTAATATGCTGTGTGTCTATTGGTGGGGAGGCGTCCTGTCATGTCCTCCCATAATCACTAGAGTCAGACTACAATGATGAACATGTGTGTGTGTTTGTGTGTGAAATGTTTAAAGGAAAGGTGTGTGTGTGTGTGTGTGCAAAGAGATAAAAGTAAATATATTCTTTCCACTGCTTGATAAAAGCGTGATGATATTGTTAAAATAAATGGGGAGTTAATTTTTCGCCTGTACAGAGGTGACCAAGAAGCTAGCAATTCTTGTCCAAAAAGTATTGATACATCACGATGCTCAATATGTTGTATGTGTGCTGTGTATCACACACACACACAACACACACCACACACACAGACGCCCACACTCCATTCACACACACACAAGAAAAAGAGAAAAAACAGCTCAGTTTACAATTCACTTTGTCTATGTATTCCTACATACCCCTTGTGTAGTTGCTTGTCCTGATACATGTATGTACCGATGGCTTTGGCAATACACACGTCTATCTATTTGCCATGCCAATAAAGCACCTTTTGAACTTGAACTGAATTTGAGAGAGGGAGAGAGAGAGAGAGAAAGAGGGAGAGAAAAAAGAGGGAGAGAGAGAGAGAGAGCGGGTGGTCAGTGGGTTGGATGAATCTGAAGTGTTGGCGGTCAGAGAGGGTCAGCTAGAAAGCTCCACTGACGTGTAAATGTGAGAACGTGAGAAAAGGGAAATGGAGAGAGAGAGAGAGAGAGACTAAGGGTGGAAAAGAAGAGAGAGATAGACAGAGAGTGGAAAAGAAGAGAGAGAGAGAGATAGACAGACTAAGGGTGGAAAAGAAGAGAGATAGACAGAGAGTGGAAAAGAAGAGAGAGAGAGAGAGAGAGAGATAGACAGACTAAGGGTGGAAAAGAAGAGAGATAGACAGACTAAGGGTGGAAAAGAAGAGAGAGAGAGAGACAGAGAGAGATAGACAGACTAAGGGTGAAAAAGAAGAGAGAGAGAGACAGAGAGTGGAAAAGAAGAGAGAGAGAGATAGACAGACTAAGGGTGAAAAGAAGAGAGAGAGACAGAGAGAGAGAGAGAGATAGACAGACTAAGGGTGAAAAAGAAGAGAGAGATAGACAGACTAAGAGTGGAAAAGAAGAGAGAGATAGACAGACTAAGGGTGGAAAAGAAGAGAGAGATAGACTAAGAGTGGAAAAGAAGAGAGAGAGAGAGATAGACAGACTAAGGGTGGAAAAGAAGAGAGAGAGACAGAGAGAGATAGACAGACTAAGGGTGGAAAAGAAGAGAGAGATAGACAGACTAAGAGTGGAAAAGAAGAGAGAGATAGACTAAGAGTGGAACATGAGTACATAGAGACTCTGTCCAACAGGTGAGCAGCCCTAGAACACAGACACAATGATACATACCTAGAGATGGGGTAGGAGAGAGGAGAGAGAGAGAGAGAGAGAGGAGAGAGGGATGAGGGGGAGTCCTGAGAGGAAAAGAGTGCAAAGAGAGCTATGTTTGTTTCTCTCCTGTCCCAGTTACCCAGTCCCAGTGGAGAGAGGGGAGAAGAGAGGAGAGGAGAGGAAGGAGAGAGAGAAAGAGGAGAGAGGAGAGGAGAGGGAAGGAGAGACAGGAGGGAGAAGAGAGGAGAGAGGGAAGGAGAGAGAGAGGAGAGAGAGAGAGAAGAGAGGAGAGGAAGGAGATGAGAGAAGAGGAGAGGGAAGGAGATGAGAGAAGAGAGGAGAGGTGACAGCATAATGGATGTGACAGTGCAAAGATAGAGGAATTACATCGGACAACCTCTCTCTCTTTCTCTCAGAACGTGTGGCAGTGTGTGTGTGTGTGTGTGTGTGTGACTGTGTTGTGTGTTGTGTGTGTGTGTGTGTGACTGTGTTGTGTGTGTGTGTGTGTGACTGTGTTGTGTGTTGTGTGTGTGTGACTGTGTTGTGTGTTGTGTTGTGTGTTGTGTGTGTGTGTGACTGTGTTGTGTGTTGTGTGTGTGTGTGTGTGTGTGTGTGTGTTGTGAATTGTGTTGTGTGTGTGTGTGTGTGTGTGTGTGTGTGTGTGTGGCTGTGTGTGTTGTGTGTGTGTGAGTGTGTTGTGTGTGTGCGTGTGTGAGTGTGTTGTGTGTGTGTGTGGCTGTGTGTGTGTGAGTGTGTTGTGTGTGTGAGGTAGAGGGCTTACGTTGATGATGACATCACTTGCAGCATAGCCTTTAGGGCAGTGAGTGAGGTAGAGGGCTCACGTTGATGACATCACTTGCAGCATACCCTTTAGCAGTAGGGGTTAAGTCAGAGACCTCAGACCCATTAGACCAGCCTCAGACGAGTCCAGGAAGTGACATCATTTACTTTACTCTTTATGGAGAATACAGCTGGAAAAAACGTGTTTTCTTTTACAGTTCATGGAAAAAATAGTCACATTAGGTAGAAGCTTTTTATTATTAATCGTAATTCACATATCGTTTAGGTGTCCTTCCTATTCATTAGCATGAACATGATGACTGACTAAATAAATGACTATGATGTTTAATATACCATTGTAGGCATTGCCAAGTATCATTATATCACATCACATCAATTAAGTGTTTTCTGTAGGCTAGGCTACTGTGTGACATGCTTTACACTAGGCTACAGCATATAAATCAACAATAGGCTATCAACACGTTTGCAGTATCACCCTTTAGGACAGTGAGTGAGGTAGAGGGCTCACGTTGATGACATCACTTGCAGCATAGCCTTTAGGGCAGTAGGCGTGTTCATCTTCATGCAGATCTGTGCAGATCTGATTTGATGCATGCTGGTTTGAACACAATGCATACTGGGATGGACGCAATGCTTACTGGTTAGAAATCCTGTCCGACTTCTGTCAGCCGGGGAGCGACACCATGTCACATGACCTTAAAATATCGCTGAGTCTTAAACGCTCCACATACCTCGACGCGACCCGACCGTAGTAGCGCCGACAATGTGACGCCACAGAAGCGGCAATAACCATTTATAATCGCGCGCCGTGGTCACGACACTAGTTGCAATATTCTCCTGAACAGAGGTGTCGCTGTTGTGAAAAGATTAACGCTTAACTAATGCTACACAGCAGAAGAAGCTGCATTAAGAAACACTAGTAGCAGAGAATGTAAACGGGCTCTGCTATTAGCTAGCCTCTGTGATGGTACTTCAGACTTTGGTTGCTACTATTCACAACTACCACCATCATTATCATCTAGTTTCCAAGGTGTACACAGGTAGATAGATAGATAGATATATAGATAGATACTTTTAGTCATCCCGAGGGAAATTTTTATAATTTAAACAGTTTAATTAGCTGGCTGAGTTTGTGTAATTTCCCGAAGTGGAAAGAGATTTTGTTCAGGCCTTAATAGATATCCTTTGTTTGAAAAATAAATCGCTTTCTATTCTTTCCTCTTAATTCCATGTGTTGCAACTCGCTGATAACTTTGTTAACTTATCCAGCAAACTATAAAAAATTCAATGACTGTAACAAACACTGCAACTCGCTTTGCCCTCGAACTAGTCCATCTTCCTGTTTCCGCTTTGTCGCTTCGCCTGAAAAAAATAGTGGTGCGCAACCCTATCTATGGTTACCTGGCTAAAATCCTGGCGCCAGATCTATCATTTTTTGATCGCCACGGTGTTGTACTACCGTCAGGTGCGCATTCGAGTATGTAGAAGCCCTTAGTCTGCAGGCAGATCTTGCAGTTGCCTTCCACAGGCTGCACGAGCTGAAACACGCCTCTCATGATGTCAGTTCAAAGACTGCTTCCTTATGTTGGAACATGCTAAAATGAACAGAAATCTAAGGGATACCTTCTTATAAAATGATTTCTGCAACAATGGTAGGCTAGCCTACTGAAAACGCTTTTGCATACTGTTATTTTCTGCTGTTGGCTAAATAGATAGACACACAAATAGGGAAAACACTTGATATTGAATGTATGTGCTACAATGCAGGCCTGTTAACTGTATGACAACAGTGGTTTATTTAAAGTACATCATAAGAATTTATTTCGTCAGTCATCATGTCATCATGCTCATTTTAATTTTAAAGTTCTGCTGTATTTATTGCAAACAACATTCCGCTGATATCTCCCTTGAAGTCACATCAGGCAGACTGTAGCCTGTCTGTCCGGGATGAGCTGCCCTCTGTTGTAGCTCCTCCCGGCTAGCCTCTGAAGATCACGTTTACGTAGAAAGCCAGACAAAGTCAGACTCAGTCGATCTCAAACAAACCTAGTGAGTGAGGTAGAGGGCTTCACGCTTGATGACATCACTTGCACTTTAGGGCAGTGACCTAAGCGTTCATGGACTTGGAAAAACCTTTCTCCGAGTGAAAACATCATCATTCCTCGTCATTCACGTCACTTAATGTGTGAGTCAGAGGTCGGAAACTGGGCTAGATTTTGCTAACAAGAGTTGCCCAGTTAGGGGCTGCGATCATCCGCATTTATGCGTCACGTTGTGGTTCGTTTTGTAGTCCATGTGGCCTTTCATGTCCAACAGTTTTAATGTGAACTTGGGAATTTGCGTTTTGTCGCCCTTTGAAAGCTGCATATCTTTCTTCACAAGCGCGTCTTTCAGTGGCATCCATGTTTGTCACACATTCCGTTGGCAAAGCACATGAACACTTGCTGTCGGAGGAAAAACAAAGTAGCCACGGGCGGTCCTTGTCATTCCGAGGTGCTCTGAATGCACCATACGTGAGGTAGAGGGCTCACGTTGATGACATCACTTGCAGCATAGCCTTTAGGGCAGTGAGTGAGGTAGAGGGTTTACGTTGATGACATCACTTGCAGCATAGCCTTTAGGGCAGGGAATTACAAGGACCGCCCCCTTGGCTACTTTGTTTTTCCCACAGCAAGTGTTCATGTGCTTTGCCATTGGAATGTGTGACAAACACGGATGCCACAACAAAGGTTAAAACATACACTTACTAATCCTAAATAAACAACTGTATTTGCTTAAAATATAGTGAAAGACGCTTGTGAAAGAAAGATATGCAGCTTTCAAGTGACAAAAAGGGCAAATTCCACAAGTTCACATTAAAACTGTTGGACATGAAAGGCCACATGGACTACAAATGAACTAACCTTAATAACGCTTCTAACCGCTGAGTTGGAAGCCTGGGCTTTTAGCTCAGTGGTTAGAGTGTTCGACTCCCATGCCGGTGTGTTTGGAGGTGTGTGGGTTCAAGGGCCGTGAGCAGCGTCCGAATTACGACCTCTGTTACAGTGGTGCCGTGACCCGGATGGGAGTGAGGATTTAGGGAGGTGAGTGTAACAGAGGTGAACTGAGCTAGCATGCTAGTTGCGTGTGTAAATCCTCACACCCCTAACCTTAAGAATGCTTCTAACTGCTGAGTTGGAAGCCTGGCTGTTCCACTACCATGCCGGTGGTGTGCGGGTTCGAGGGCTGTGAGTGGTGGACAAATGACTCGGTTACACTAGCTAGGCTAGGCTACATGTGTGTCATCAGTGTGCCCCTACAGTATACAATAACAGAATACCAAAAGGTACCACTGCAGAAATCACATATAAGAAAATCACTTGTTTGGTCATCATGTTCATTTTAATGAATAAGAAGGACATTTAAACCGTAAACAAAATTCTGCGATATCTCCCATGAGTCACATCAGCTGGTGTGTCCAGTCGTCTTGCCTACCTCGTCCCAGCAGATTGTGAGTCAGACGCAATGGATTATTTAATAAATAAATATGAATGTTAGTAATCAAGGATCTTTGGTATGATGGAATGAGCACTTCCGATGACGCACTTCACACACTTCAAAGGCTCGTTAACTCCGTTCGTCTCACCTGGCTGAGTAAGGAAGCCTGAGTGTGATTCCTTGTGTGTGTGTTTCTTGGACAGAAGATGCAAAAGATGTCGATCATTTAGCAAATGACTGTGGACACATTGTGCCTGCAGCTACAAAAACCTTGACCTCAACAATATGGAGAGTGACTACAGATTAACAAGTGGTCTGTAAAACTCATATAAATATACAAACACACTCTCTCTGCCTCTCATATAAACATACATATAAACACATATAAACATACATACACACACTCTCTCTCTGTCTCTCATATAAACATACATATAAACACATATACTGTAAACATACATACACACACTCTCTCTCTGTCTCTCATATAAACACATATAAACACATACATACACACACTCTCTCTCTGTCTCTCATATAAACATACATATACACACTCTCTCTCTGTCTCTCATATAAACATACATATAAACACACACACACTCTCTCTGTCTCTCTCTCTCTCTCTCAGTCAGTCACACACACACACACACACAAGTGCTCTGTAAAACTTGTATAAACATACACACACACTCTCTCTCTCTCTCAGTCTCTGTCTCTCTCTCTGTCTCTCACACATACAAATATACTCTCTCTTCTTAGTCACACACCTCTCTCTGTCTCCCTCTCTCTCAGTCTCTCACACACATACACTCACACACATACAAATATACTCTCTCTTAGTCACACACACACACACACACACACACAAAGGACAAATCAGAGAGACGTCCATTCAACATAGAAAAGAGTCAGGTGACTCAGAGCCAGGTGACTCATGGTTGGCACATAGAACCGATGATGTCATAAAGGCATTGGCACGGAATGTCAGGGTTCCCATTAAAACGTCTAGACGTGTCAACATTCCACACACCCCCCCTCCCCACCACCAGCATACCGTTTCCTGCATGGCCAGCACACTTAGCCGCGTGATCAATGCTGTTTTTATCAGCCATGTCAGTACTATTTGCCATCATCATCATCTTCTTTGTCATCTAGCAGCAAGACCATATCCATCTTCATCACCTTAAGCATAGTCAGTGTCATCTCTTCATCATCATCCTCATCTTCCTCTCTGTCACCTTCAGCCGTAGCTCCACAAGGTCTTCCTGGAACTGTGGTGATGTCATAATGAGCTCATGATGTTGGCAGCGATCCTGCAGAAGAACCTTCTTGAGCTGAAGGACTTTTCCAAGGGCCTGTCTTCAGTCTGTAGGAGTCTTGGTCTGTGGAGATTGAATGGGAATATGTGACTGCATCACTACATAGCCTACATGCTATGCTCCAACACAATATGGAATTACATGCAGGTTACTTTAAGGAAGTATCGTATAATGTTTAAAATGACCACCACACGAGGGACTTAGTTTGTATTTTTACTTATCTTAGCATATAAAGCAAGCTAGCGTGCTAGCAGGTACTGGTGTATTAGCATGCTAAGCTAACAGTAAGCACTCCCAGGTTGTCACTTGGGTAGGAGCTAACTTTAGCAATCTAAGACGACAGGAATGAATTCATATGTGTAATACTTATGAAAGCTGTTGTCTCATTATATTAACGAAACATGATATAGACGGATGTATCCGTCGACATTAGCAAGCTTGTACAAAATGACATACTCCCATTGATTAGAATAGGGAAGATACTTCCTTATCCCACCTACTGTAGGTGCCACCCATTGGGAAAACTTCCTGGGTTTGAAAATGAATGCTAGTGAATGGGTGACGTCACTGTCCAGATTGTCCAGCATTCTGAAACGGTCGATGGGTCTATCTGAAATTTAAAGTAGCTGTCTGCTGTCTCGCTGCCTTCAGCTCTCTAACGAGTCACTTGCTGTAGCAGGCATCAAGGTACCAACTAGGAACTTTGTTTCAGACAGTTTAGCAAGATAGCAACACAGAATGCTGTTGCCAGGATACCAGAAAACAGAATAACGTAACATTCGACTGCAGCAACAGCTGCTCACAATTCATAGAATTGGCAGCATGAAGGATACATCTACACTACCTTCAACATTTGGCAAAATGAATGTATCTTAGGAGGCAGCATGCAGAAATGTGATTGGTCATGCCCCGATGCATAAATGTGATTGGGTCATGCCCCGATATGCCCCGATGCAGAAATGTGATTGGGTCATGCCCTGATGCAGAAACGTGATTGGTCATGCCCCGATGCAGAAATGTGATTGGGTCATGCCCCGATGCCTCACTCCCCTGTTGGATATCTTACAGTAAAGGGACAGCAGGCAAGCCTGATGCTTTTTCTCTACGAAACTGCCCCTCGCTCAGTCTGAAGATCTTTTCCTTTTCTTTGCATCTTCCGTCAAGGGTTTTCGCTGCTTCTTCGCCGGCTCTGCCATTATACACACGTTTGCAACAATCTCTAGCGTTTCATTAGCCTGCCTCTGTGCTGTAAACTGATCCTGCTTCGGTCAGCGGTAGGATACACCGAACTTGCAAGTGGGATATTCTTCCTACAGGCAGTAGGGGCGGGTGAGAGAGCCTTCATTCGCCATTCATTAGTCATTTAACCATATACCGACTTACAAAGATGATTAATTAACACGAAAACGTTGCCTGGTGTCCCTTTAAAAGGCAGCGTTTTGTTCTGTTGCTCGCTGAATTCCTATAGTTAATCACGATTAATCACATATTTTATCATATGATTAAAATTCTATTATTTTGCATTTCTGAACTTTCCAGGAGTCCATATTAACAATAAAGCAATTATTGTTTATCTTGATTGGGATTCAAATGAAAGCAAAGCAAGTTACTTTACTGTATTAACTGAACTTTAAGACGTAGGTCTATTTGATTATTTCAAATCAAATTTCAAAAGATGTGCAGCAGACCTGAGGCAACACAATATATTCTTCAGAAATATAGCTGATATAAACTGAAATAAATGTTACTGCAGAAGTGCGTGCACAAAATGTAGGCCTACACACATTATAAAGGGCATAACAAACAGAAAATATACTATATTCATACTATATTCATAGTAGGCCATTTTATAGGCCTACAGTCTATGGTGCACTGTCACTTGCCACACACATCAACGCCGAAGTTTTTAACAGGCACTGGATAAACAATGGATTTTATGGAATATAACTGAATCGTGATTTACACGGCTGCAAAGTCCGATGCTGGTGTGCGGAGTTGTATTGAAAAGAATGGAATCTAATGTAAATGAATGTCGAAAGCAGAGTGCATCGCAAATAGCAGCAGCCAAAGAGGAATGTTGATAACAGAACAAGTGACAAAAATCTTTGGCGGCACACAACTATGCGTCAGCCAAGGCTACTACTCTTTGGCCAGCTCGTTAGCCCAACCAAGTGTGTGCAGCATGCCTTTACATAGCCTACTAACGGCGCATCATCATAAAAATACATTTGATCTGCATCACGCCCCATTTTAGCGGAAAACATGTTAACATTATATCATTGAAAGACAGCTAGTAATCACACGTTGACGTTACATCTAGTTATTAATTCACAGGACATTCAATCATTTTAATAACACGGCAGTTATGAAGAATTATGTTTATGTAACTTACTCATCCTAATTCGTTTGCAATAACCCATGTATTATACAAATTTAGCATGTACACTTACCATAATATCCCATGCAAAACGGTAAGCTTGCTAGCTAGCTAACTGTGGAACTTCAGTATAACATAGCTAATTATCTCACCTAGTTGTAGGAAATAGGCTACATTCATATTACAAGTGATAGAATGAATGTGTGACTTATGTTTAGTTGATGTTATGACATGTAAAGTTAAGCTTGCTGAACTTACAGTTTTTTCTGAATGCTTAAACACATTTTTTGTAACTATGGCTTTTTTTGCAAAACTTTACACACAAATGGCAAAACCACTCACTGAGTTCGCAAAACTAATAGCACAAACACTGCTTTGCACTCAGTTTGCAATTTTGTAACACACACTTTGCACAACTGTAGGCACAATGGCTATTATTTACACTATTCTGCCAACTCTCTGGCACACTTTCTCATGTGAAAACTGTTTTAGATAATTAGTTCACTTTGCAATCAGCCTAAGCACTATAAATAAGCCACAGGTAATGTGCAATGGGTACGATGAAGTAAGCAGGAAGAGTGAGAAGAGAAAAAAACAGACAAAAACAGTCTACATGTGGGGATATTGTCATGTCAGGCCTGGATACGTCATTCCAGAATATATTTTTTCCCCGGTGCCTTGGACTAGGACATTGCATGTGATGTAGACAGAATTTTGAGAGAGACGACCCGATGTAGACTGATTTGTTTTGTCTCAGTGAAATGCTATTTTGTGTTTTGACTTGGAAAAACACACTTGTGTTTGTTTTGATGTGTGTAAATAAACACTAATACTTGAAGTTGGGATCCCTGTATGTTTACAGAACTATGACAAAAGTATGACCTCAAACTGACATAGTCTACCTTGTGCACAGAGAAAGCAAAAGCCAGATGTGTTTTTATTCATACCATCAGTGTGTTGTTGGCACATTGTGTGCTTACTATTGTGATGGCTTGTGTTTACTGTTAGATACTGAAAACACCATTTTTAATGAAGGTGTGAAGAGTTAAGCAAGGTGTGTTAGCTTTTGCAAGAGAACTACAATGTTTTGCTGATTGGGTGAGAGGTTTTGCCATTTGTGTGTAGAGTTTTGCAAAAAAAAGCCATAGTTACAAAAAATGTGCTTAAGCAATCAGAAAAAACTGTAATCTCGCGATAAAAAAATTGACGCCGTTAAAATAGGTTTCCGTTAACGCCGTTAATAACGCTGTTTAACTGACAGCACTAGTTCTAATACAGACACACTGCGGTTCTCTAGGGTTCTAATACAAAGGACACACTGGTTCTCTCTATGGGTTCTAATAACTACGGTTCTCTAGGGTTCTAATACAGAGGACACACTGACTCTCTCCATGGGTTCTAATACAGACACACTGCGGTTCTCTTGGGTTCTAATACAGAGAACACACTGCGGTCCTCTCTGGTTATAGTACAAAAGACTCATATCTGTGTGTGTAGTGTATGAGTATTGATATGTTGTGTTGTGTAGTGTATTCATGTGTAATCGTGTGTGTGTGTAATCATGTGTAATCGTGTGTGTGTGTGTGTGTGTGTTACTAGTGTACTAGTGCAGTTACATGCTCTGTGCTGTGCTGTGTGAGAGGGGGAGTGGCTACAGTAGGGTGGAGAAAGCCAATGTGTGCTCCTTTTACTGATATATATAATATATATCTTTTGCATTCCTAATCCAAACAACGTCACGTGTGTGTGTGTGTGTGTGTGCTCCTTTTACTGATATATATAACGATATCTTTTGCATTCCTAATCCAAACAACGTCACATGTGTGTGTGTGTGTGTTATCACGCGTGTGTGTGTGTGTGTGTGTGTGTGTGTGTGTGTGTGTGTGTGTGTGTGTGCTCCTTTTACTGATATATATAATATATATCTTTTGCATTCCTAATCCAAACAACGTCACACTTGGCAGTGCACTTACTCATGCCTGTAGCAAGACACCTGTCACGGACCATCGGTTCAAGAGATTTGCGAATAACTGAGACACGCACAGACAGACAGACGTTTCTTCTCAGCTGAGTGTTATGTGTGTGTGTGTGTTATCACATGTGTGTGTGTGTGTGTGTGTGTGTGTTATCACGTGTGTGTGTGTGTGTGTGTGTGTGTGTGTGTGTGTGTTATAACACATGTGTGTGTGTGTGTGTTATCACGTGTGTGTGTGTGTGTTATCACATGTGTGTGTGTGTGTGTTATCACGTGTGTGTGTGTGTGTGTGTGTGTTATCGCGCATGTGTAATAATGTGTGTGTGTGTGTGTGTGTGATCACACGTGT
>NC_063207.1:1898118-1918118 GCF_017589495.1 Alosa alosa | reverse complement strand
TATGCGCTGTGCTGGTGTGTTACTGGACGGGACGGTGTGTGTGGAAGTTCTGATTTGTGAATCCCTATCCCCCCCCAGACAAGCCCACGGTCATTCTGTCCATAGAGCCACGGTCAGTGCTGGGGGGAGAGAGAGTCACCTTCACCTGCCAGGCCACAGCCAACCCACCTATCATGGGCTACAGGTAGGTGTGTGTGTGTGTGTGTGTGTGTATAATACTGGGTTGGGCCAGTGATAGTGTGTATGTGATGCTGGGCTACAGGTAGGTCTGTGTGTGTGTGTGTGTGTGTGTGTGTGTGTGAAATTGTGCTGCTTTAGGTTGGGCCTGTAGTAGTGTGTATGCCGAATACTGGGTTGACCCTCTAACCCAACTTTGTGTGTGTGTGTGTGTGTATGTGTGTGTGTGTGTGTATGTACTGTGTGTGTGTGTGTGTGTGTATCTGTGTGTGTATCTATGTGCGTGTGTGTGTGTGCATCTGTGTGTATCTGTGTGTGTATCTATGTGCCTGTGTGTGTGTATGTTTGTCTGTGTGTGTGTGTGTGTGCTTTGTGTGTGCAGGTGGGCTAAAGGAGGTGTGATTTTGGACTGGGCCAGGGGATGGGTGGTGTATGTGGCGGCTGGAGTTTGATACATCCCTGCTTCCCTGCGAGGCAATGTGTCCTGTGAGGGTCGTTCAGCGCTGTGGGCAGCGCAAGCGTCCCGGCAGCGATGGTGGGCGGATCCACTGTGGTGAACACACACACACCGCACACTCCCACACACACACCTACCTCTACACCTGCCTCCCCACACACACACACACATACACCACCTGAACACACTCCACCACACACACTGAACACACACACATCTCCTTCCACTGAATCTTCCACTCAGACCCTCCTCCTGTCTGTCCTCCTTTCCTCTTCTCCTCTCCATGTCCTTCCATCCATTCCTCCTTCCTCTTCCTTCCATTCCTTCAGGCTCCTCATTCCCTTCCTATGTCCATTATTTCCTCTTTCCATCCATTTCCATTCCCTGTTATCCACCATTTCAGAACAACACTTGGCCATCAACTGGTCTTTAAAACACCCAACATGGACCATCAACTGGTCTTTAAAACACACAACATGACCATCAACTGGTCCTTTAAAACACACAACATGGCCATCAACTGGTCTTTTAAACACCCAATATGGCCATCAACTGGTCTTTAAAACACCCGACTTATGACCTCCCACTTCCTTTAAAACGCAACATGGCCATCAACTGGTCTTCGTAACCCATGGCCATCAACTGGTCTTTAAAACATGGCCATCAACTGGTCTTCAAAACCTACAACATCACCATTATGACCATCAACTGGTCTTTTTTAAAAACCACCTGGCATGACCATCAACTGGTCTTTACAGTTTTACAATTTGTTTACACATTTTTTAAAACTCTGTGTCTACTATTTTCAAAACTCCACACACAAAGTTGCTGCGATACCAAAGAGCCTCAAAATCTGCAACAAAATGACACACAGCATTCCAAAATGTCAAAAACACATGCTAGAAAACAGAAGCATTAGCCTCACATTTAAACTTTTGTCGCAGCCATGACATTTGGATCCACATCATGTACACACTGTTTGCTCAAAACCTAAAGCTCTTCTGTCTTAGGCTTTCTATGTATTTCCATACAAGGAGTGAAAGTTATGGTATCAACAAGAGGGTTTTGCGGTACAGTATAAATAAAACCAAAAATAGTGATTTTTCCCAAATCATTTGCTGTTGCGAATACAGTATTTTTGCAGCAGCAAGAAAAAAGCAAAAGAATACAGTGACCACCAGATGTACGTAGGTTTTTGTCAAAGACAAGTGTGTGTGTGTGTTTGTGTGTGTGTGTGTGTGGAAATTAGGTCTTTAGTATGTTCATAGGCCTATAGACCCTTTCAGCTGCAGGAAAAACAATTCTACAGTAAAGAGTTCCTTAGGGATTTCTGGAGGCACAGAAAATATATTGAGCTAATGGTACTGTAACGCGGGACAAAACAAAAATAAAGTAAAAGACAAATTACATGAAGTCAACTTTTGTAGAACATTACTGTAAGCTAAAGAATCCGATTACTGTAATTTTCAAAGTATCTACAATGGTTCTGAATATTTCAACCAATCCTCTAGGAGCAGATTGAAAGGGGTTATACCTACAGTATATAGAGACTACATCTATTCATAGCCATATACTAAGGCAATGATTGGATGGTGTTCAATGTGAAGTAAAAAGAGTGTTTACACATGTGAGAAAAGAGAGTGAAGCACTGGTGATTTGGTGTGGCATTTGATGGATTGTGTGTTTGAAGAACAGAAATCAAGTTACTTCCTGTTAGATTTTTGTGTTTGGTAGAAAATTGTGTGTGTGGTGTTGCAAATGTGTTTAGTCAATTGAAACTAGGTCAAACACTGAGGAGTAGTGTATGGTTTTTGCAATTTGGTGTGGTTATGATGTTTGGAACATGTTTAGAAAATTTTGCTGACAAGCAAAAAGGAATTTGGGTATTAACCAGTTAGAAAAAACTGTAAAACACACAATATCACCGGCCACGACCAACTGGTCTTTTAAAACACCTATTATGACCATCAACTGGTCTTTTTGAAACACCTGAGCCAACCATCAACTGGTCTTTTAAACTACCACAATATCACCATTATGACCATCAACTGGTCTTTAAAACACACATTTGACCATCAAAGCTGGTTTAAAACCTATTATCACCATTATGACCATCAACTGTGCTTTTAAAACCACATTTGACCGGTACCTCCCTCCCACTCTCCTTCCACTCTCCCTCTCCTTCCTTCCCTCCTCATTCCCTCCTCCCTCTTCCTCGGTCGGTTGGTCTCCGCCCATGGTGGTCGGGACGTTGGTCGGGGCCGATCGACCCTGAGGAACCTGCCAGGTGGAACACGACAAACCCCTCCCACCCTCACCTGGACCAAGGGCCACTAGCATGGTGCCACCACCACCCTGCCTGCCTCCCTTGTGGTCTGTTAACCCCTTATACATGCGCCTGAACGTGCACAATTGCCAGCCACCACGTGTACACTGTCCTGCATATGGTGCCACACATGCACTTCACATACATACACATATCTGCATAATATATGGTACATACACACTACACTATGTGCATACTATATGTGATGAGATGATGATGATGATGAAGATAATGGCTTAATGTGTGTTGATCCCCACCGGGTTCTCAGTAATAACAATCAGCTGTACCCACCAGTCTGGCGAGCCGGCGGGCCTTGAGCAATGCCAAAGCCAGCTTCGTCCACGAATAAATTCCGGAAAGACCGAGGGGTCTCCCCTCGCGGGTCAGGTCAGACATGCACTCCACACTCACTGAAACACACTCACTCACACGGCACTGCACCGCTCTACACAAACACAAACACCGCACACACACACACTCACACGAAACACACTCACACACACTCCAGACACTCCTCACACAAAACACACTCACACACACACCTCCACTCCATTCCCTCCACTCCTCCACCAGATCCTTCCTTCCCTTCCTCCTTCCCTCCATTATTTCACTCCTTCTGCTCCAATACTCTTTTTATCTCTTGCCCTCTTGCATTACTTTCACTATCTTTGCGTGGTGCCTTTCCGGCCACTGTCCCTCCTTCTTCCTTCCATTCCTTCCTTCCATTCCTTCCTTCTTAAAATATTTCAATTGAATATTCATGAATATGGTCAGGGTGTATCGGTCCATTAAGAACTCAAAAGTATGGTCCTGGGGCAGGCGGGCCCCCTGACCACTCCTCCACCCCTGAAACCTAAAACCCACCACTCACCCCACCACTCACACACTCACTCACTGAGCACACTCACACACACACACCGCATATCACACACTCACACAGAGCTTTTGTGGTCACTTGTTGCTGTTCCCTTGTGTGTGTTTCTATGTGTGTGTGGTATCCAGAAGATTGATTTGGAAGGAGCATTGTTTCACTTTCCCCTTAAAACAAAGAGAGATTGTTGAACTGCTTAAATCTGGTATTATTGTGTGTGTGTGTGTGTGTGTGTGTCAGAATTGTTGAACTGCCAAATCTGTGTGTGTGTGTGTGTGAAATGATATTGTGTGTTGTGTCAGAAAGATTGTTGAACTGCTTAAATCTATTGGGACTCAGAAGGATCTGATACCAAATGATGTACCCTTGTGTTCACTTTGTGCTGTCCCTTGTGTGTGTGTGTGTGTGTGTGTGTGTGTGTGTGTGTGTATGATTGTGTGTGTGTGTGTCGCGTGTGTGTGTGCGTGTGTGCGTGTGTGTGTGTGTGTGTGTGTGTGTAGTGGTTTCTTTGTTGTCCTGGTGACCACTATGGTGGCTGAGCTAGAATGTCTACCCACTTGACAGGAGAATGAAATCCCGTCCACAGGGGTTTTGATATCCAAAAGTATAGGAGGTTTTATTACAAATAAATGAAAAATATAAAGGCTAGTAAAGGTTAATCCAAATAAGGTTGCAAGATTTGGGGAGACACCCTCAGGTAGCATCACCTGCCCAGCCCTGGGTTAAGAGCCAGAGCCCACTAGAGGGAGACTGCCCTCCAGGCACCTGCCATACAAGGTTAAAGGCCACACTGGGGGAGACACCCTCAGGTAGCATCACCTGCAAACTTACATACAGGTTGAGCCCGACCTGGAGATGTTTCACAAAAGACAGTGACAATGGTTTTAGCTCCTACAGTTTAACTAGCAGTATATAACAAAATTGCTATCAGAAAAGCAACCTTGAATTGAATTGAATTGAATATAGATATACTGTATAGAATGTGTAGAAGTGAAAGTATAAATTGTGAAGTGTGTGTCTGTGTGTGTAAAAGCGTGTGGTGTGTGTGGTGATGTAAAAGTATAAATTGTGAGATGTGTGTGTGTGTAAAAGATATAAAATTGGTGTGGTGTGTGTGTGTTGTAGGAACAAATTATTGAAGTGTGTGTAAAAGTATAAAGGTATGAAGTGTGTGTTTGTGTGAAGAGGTTGTGGCATGGAAGTAATAACAGTATATAACTATAAATCTAATAAAAGCAACTAGCAGATTGGATTGAATATGGAGCATACTGTATAAATGTAGAATTGAAAGAGAAGTATAAAATTGTGAAGTGTGTGTGTGTGTGTGTAAAAGTACTAAAGTATGAGAGATGTGTGTGTGTGTGTGTGTGTGTGTGTGTGTATAAAAGTATAAATTGTGAAGTGTGTGTGTATGTAAAAGTATAAATTGTGAAGTGTGTGTGTGGTAGTATGTAAAGTACTCATCATTGAAGTGTGTGTGTGTGTGTGCATTAAAAGTATAAATTGTGAAGTGTGTGTGTGTGTGTGTGTGTGTATGTCTGTGTGTATAAAAGTATAAATTGTGAAGTGTGTGTGTGTGTGTAAAAGTATAAATGGTGAAGTGTGTGTGTGTGTAAAAGTATAAATTGTGAAGTGTGTGTGTGTGTGTGTGTTTGAGTCCCCATAATCTCAGTGATCACGGTCCAGTATGTATCTGCGGTCAGAAGGGGCGAGGAGAAGTCTGCAGCACTACGCAGCCAGCACCCCGCCGAGACAGATTGTGAGCCCCCCTCTCTCTCTCTCTCTCCCCACTAGAGCCATGAACAAGATGGGGAGGCATGTGTGTGTGTGTGTGTGTGTGTGTGGCGTGTGTGTGTGTGTGGCGATGTGTGTGTGTGTGTGTGTGTGTGTGATGTGAAGTGTGTCTGTGTGTATGATGTGTGTATAAGTAAGTAAGTAAGTATAAGTATATATACTCTTTGAATTTGGCCCTGCATTTATCCCAACTGCGGACTAGTGAACACACTCAGCACACAGTGAACACACAGTGAGGTGAAGCACACACACATCCTCGCGAAAGTGAGCTGCCTGCAACAACAGCGCCGGGAGCAGTGAGGGGTTAGGTGCCTTGCTCAAGGGTACCAGCCACGCCTACTGGTCAAGGTTCAACCGGGCAACCCTTCTCGGGTAACAAGTCCCAAGCGCTTAACCAGTAGGCCACGGCTGGCTGTGTATGATGTGTGTGTGAGATTATGACATGTGTGTGTGTGATGTGTGTGTGTATGTGTGTGATGTGTGTGTGTATGATGTGTGTGTGTGTGTGTATGACGTGCAGGACGTGGTGTGTGATGTGTGTGCGCATGACGCGGTGTGTGTATAACGCAGTGTGATGTGTGAGGTGTGTGTGTGTGTATAACGTGTGTATAACGTATGTGTGATGTGTGTGTGATGTGTGTGTATAATGTGTGTGTGACGTGGTGTGTATAATGTGTGTGTGACGTGTGTGATGTGTGTGTGTGTGTATAATGTGTGTGTGTGTGTGTGTGTGTGTGTGTATAACGGTGTGTGATGTGTGTATAACGTGTGTGTGTAGGTGTGGGCCTGGAAGGAGAACGTTCTGGAGAAGGAGAGGGGCACTCTACTGGAACGCTACACAGTGGAGCAGAGCAAAGCTGTACCACAGGGGGGCGCTGTTCTCTCCACACTCACCATCACCAGCGTCATAGAGGCCGACTTCCAGTCCACCTACAACTGCACCGCCTGGAACGCCTTCTCGACCTGAACCATGATCATCACCCCAAGATTGTACATTATTAGACATTAATTAATAAATATCATTGACATTAATAAAACATTATCAACAATAATACACCTAATGGTCGCGTGATTGGCACAGAGCTGTTCCAGTGGGCATCACGCTGGAGGGACCGGGCCGGCTCCTCACCGCTGCTGCTCCTTCCTCACCTGGCCTCTACCTGCACCAGCCAAACTGGAGTGTGTGTGTGTGTGTGGAGTGTGTGTGGAGTGTGGAGTGTGTATGTGAGTGTGTGTGTGTGTGTGTGTGTGTGTGTGTGTGAGGAGTGTGTGTGATGTGGTTTGTGTGTTTGTTTCAGTGTGTGTGTGTGTGTGTGTGTGTGTGTGTTTGTGTGTGATGTGTGTGTGTGTGTGTTTGTGTGTGTGTGTGTGTGTGTGTGTGTGTGTGTGAGTGTGTGTGTGTGTGAGAGTGTGTGATAAGCCTTGTGTGTTTGCTCTGTGTGTGTGTGTGTGTGTGTGTGTGTGTGTGTGTGTGTGTGTTTGTGTGTGTGATGTGTGTGTGAGTGTGTTTTGTGTGTGTGTGTGTGTGTGAGTGTTTGTGTGTGTGTGTGTGTGTGTTTGTGTGTGTGTGTGTGTGCGGTAAAAGCAAGTGCAGTGTTTGAGAGAGTGTGTGTGTGATGTGTGTGTGTGTTTGTGTGTGTGTGTGTGTGTGTGTGTGTGTGTGTGTGTGTGTGTGTTTGTGTGTGTGTGTGTTTGTGTGTGATGTGTGTGTGTGTGTGTGTGTGTGTGTGTGTTTGTGTGTGTGATGTGTGTGTGTGTGTTTGTGTGTGTGTGTGTGTGTTTGTGTGTGTGTGTGATGTGTGTGTGTGAGTGTTTGTGTGTGTTTGTGTGTTTGTGTGTGATGTGTTGTGTGTGTGTGTGTTTGTGTGTGGAGTGTGTGTGTGTGTGTTTGTGTGTGTGTGTGTGTGTGTGTGTGTGTGTGTGTGTGGTGTGTGTGTGGGTGTGTGTGTGGTGTGTGTGTGTGATGTGTGTGTGTTTGTGTGTGTGTGTGTGTGTGTGTTTGTGTGTGTGTGTGTGTGTGTGTGTGTGTGTGTGTGTGTGTACAGTGCTAACGGAGGCTATCTGCCCCCTGCAGGCCACCGGGGCGTGGCGCTGAAGCCGGACATTAAGGTGGAGACGGTTAACAAGGAGACACACAGCCTGGAGGAGGAGCCTGTCAACGTTTCCACGACGACTCGCATGGTCAAGGCCATGTACTCTGTGAGTGTCCAAGGCAACGTGCCTTCCATGGAAACGGCAAAGTGCAGCCCTCACACTACGCCTGCTGAAAACGACTGAACATGACCTTTCACCCTCTCACACCTGCTGATAACGACTGAACATGACCTTTAACCCCCTCACACCTGCTGATAAAGATCTAACATGACCTTTACTACATCCTCTAATACCACCCCTGAATCAACCTCTACCACAACCTCTAACCCAACACAACCTCTACCACGACCTCTAACCCAACACAACCTCTACCACGACCTCTAACCCAACACAACCTCTACCACGACCTCTACCACGACCTCTAACCCAACACAACCTCTACCACGACCTCTAACCCAACACAACCCCCACCTAACATGACACTTAGCATGACCTTTAGCAAGACCCCTAGCCCTCCTGAGGCCCTAATCTCGCCCTCCCTGACCCTAATCTAGAGGCCCTAATCTCGCCCTCCCCTGACCCTAATCTAGAGGCCCTAATCTAGCCCCTCCTGAGGCCCTAATCTAGAGGCCCTAATTTTGCCCTCCCCTGACCCTAATCTTGCCCTCCCCTGACCCTAATCTAGAGGCCCTAATCTCGCCCTCCCCTGACCCTAATCTAGAGGCCCTAATATAGCCCTGTCCACCTGGTTTTCTGCTGCTGACTGACTAACCTTCCTTTTCTCTGAAAGCCACCTTAAGCTGATGGCCTGTTCTCCTCCTCTCTCTCCTCTGCTCCTCCTCTCCTCCTCTCCTCCTCTCCTCCTCCTCCTCTTATACCCCCCCTGCGTGTGCCTGTGTGTGTGTGTGTATGTGTGTGCTCTATTTTGTGGGCGTGCCTGTGTGTATATGTGTGTGTGTGCGTGTGTGTGTGTATGTATGTATGTGTGTATATGTGTGTGTGTGTGTATGTATATGTGTTTGTGTGTGTGCATGCATGCATGCATGCGTGTGTGCGTGTGTGTGTGTGTGTGTGTGTGTGGTCTGTGTGTTCCGTCTGACACTCTAGTTTCTCCCCTCTGTCTCCCTCTCTCCCTCCACTCAGCCCTTCAAGGAGCACATGGAGCTCAAGCCTGACACACACACCGAAACACACACACCGCAGAGCGAGGAGTACGAGCTCAAGGTACACACACACACACACACACACACACACACACCATAAAGCAACGGGTGCAGCCTGGCTGTTAGACAGATTATTCAACAGGTAATAACTGGATTTATGACATGGATTGATTGGCACCTCTGCTAAAGGTAAAAAGAGGAATATAAAATCATCTTTTGAAATTGATGCCCCTAAAAAAAAAAAAAGAGGAAATATCCAACCTTTAACTCATTGAGTGCCAAAAAAGCGTAATATTTTTTTAGCTTTTTTTTAATTACGAAACTAGACACTCTAACACACCTTATATGTGATTTTGGGAACTCTGTGATGAATAGAAATTAAATATATGACGATCGAAAACTCATGAAAACGCACAATCTGGACATTTTATCATAACTCGGTTGCTGCTTTGGCCGATCAGTGATGCATGCACGCCAGCTCAAAACCAGGCCATTTTCGGTGGGTCTATCACTAGGTGGCAGTCAGGGTCTCAGATCACTTCCCGAAAGTTTACAGGCAACAGGCAACTCTTCATATTTCATGAAAGACGCGTTTATCTCCATTTCTAGAAAAAACAGCGATTTTGATGAAAACTAGCCACTGTTTAGCTTGGGATTTCTCAGGAACAGAGGCGTGTAGAAATACATGGTTTGCACCCACCGAGAGCTTAAAGTCTCACCTTATAAACGAGCCATTGTATGTGTTCATAGCTATAACATAGAATATGCTGTGGCTGTACAAATATCATCAACAATGGTCTAGATTGCTGGCACTCTAGGACAAAGCTTCCGAAAACAGCTTGGCATTCAATGAGTTAATGACACCAATATTCTTTGTGAATGAATAATGTATCATAAATAAATAAATGTTCTTCCTTAAAATACAGGTGCAAGTATACATACCCCCATGTTAAATTTCCATAGAGGCAGGCAGATTTTTATTTTTAAAGACCAGTTATTTCATGGATCCAGGATACTATGCATCCTGATAAAGTTCCCTTGGCCTTTGGAATTAAAATAGCCCCACATCATCACATATCCTTCACCATACCTAGAGATTGGCATGGTGTTGTTTTTACGTAAGGCATTAAGATCAATTTCCAGAAGATGATTTTAGATTCCTCTTTTTAGTCAACTTTAGCAGAGGTGCCAATCGTTCTGGAGGGTACTGTATGTCCAGTTATTTTTCCAGCTTTCATTTCCTAATTAATATCATCCAAAACATTATTTGTGCTAGCCTGGCCAACTTGATCAATATTTTCTTTATCCACAACTTTCCTGATCTGATATTAACCAAAAATTGTAACAAACAAATAATAAAGAACTAAACTAAGAACTAAACTGGAAACTAATATAGACAAAAAAACTAAGAGGAATAACTTCACTGTGCTGGTGTTTTTCCACTATAAATACTATACTATATATTATACTATAAATAATATACTATAAATACTATACTATATATTATACTATAAATAATATACTAGTCTATAATACTATACTTTATTATACGGCTCTTCTCAATGCAAGTAGAACGCTCCATTGACTTGAATGGGATTTCCCATTCTACCGGTCATTGTTTTCGTCTAAGGACCTCTAAATAATGACCGCTGTCAATGGCAATAGATTTGCATTCAAAAGTGATGACAGACAGTTGATCAGCTGTGTTCTAAAGAACGTTTGATTCAAGTTCAGCGTGTGTTGCGAACTATTTGTTTCTTAGCAAAAGCCACAATGAAACGGTAACAAATAAATGTAAAGAGACAGATCGTGGAGTGTACTTTGTCGTTTTGGCAAGTAGCCATATAATGAGCGGGATAATGTACAGAACGCTGGTCATTATAGGGAAAATAAGTCCCCTGTCATTCGCTCTGTGTTTTTCCACTATAAATCTATACTATACTATAGTCCACCTGTTAAGTGTCTCTCTGTGTTTTTCCACTATAAATGCTATACTATACTATAGTCCACCTGTTAAGTGTCTCTCTGTGTTCACTGATGCCCATGTGGTTGTAGACAAACAGAACATAAATGTGTGCGTTTGTGTGCAATTCTGTATATCTGTGTGTGTGTGTGTGTGCAATTCTTTATATGTGTGTGCGTGTGTGTGTGCGTGCAAATCAGTATATCTGTGTGTGTGTGTGCATGCAATTCAGTATATCTGTGTGTGTGTGTGCAATTCTGTATATCTGTGTGTGTGTGTGTGCAATTCTGTATATCTGTGTGTGTGTGTGTGTGCAATTCTGCATATATGTGTGTGTGTGTGTGTGTGTGCAATTCAGTATATCTGTGTGTGTGTGTGTGTGTGTGTGTGCAATTCAGCATATCTGTGTGTGTGTGTGTGTGTACAATTCAGTATATCTGTGTGTGCTTGTGTGTGTGTGTGCAGTTCAGTATATCTGTGTGTGTGTGTGTGTGTGCAATTCAGTATATCTGTGTGTGTGTGTGTGTGTGTGTGCAATTCAGTATATCTGTGTGTGTGTGTGTGTGTGTGTGTGTGTGTGCAATTCAGTATATGTGTGTGTGTGTGTGTGTGTGTGTGTGTGTGTGTGTGTGTGTGTGTGTGTGCAATTCAGTATATCTGTGTGTGTGTGTGTGTGTGTGTGTGTGCAATTCAGTATATCTGTGTGTGTGTGTGTGTGTGTGTGTGTGTGCAATTCAGTATATCTGAGTGTGTGTGTGTGTGTAATTCAGTATATCTGTGTGTGTGTGTGTGCAATTCAGTATATATCTCTGTGTGTGTGTGTGTGTGCAATTCAGTATATCTGTGTGTGTGTGTGTGTGTGTGTGTGCAATTCAGTATATGTGTGTGTGTGTGTGTGTGTGTGTGTGTGTGTGTGTGCAATTCAGTATATCTGTGTGTGTGTGTGCAATTCAGTATATCTGTGTGTGTGTGTGTGTGTGTGTGTGTGCAATTCAGTATATCTGTGTGTGTGTGTGTGTGTGTGTGTGTGTGTGCAATTCAGTATATCTGTGTGTGTGTGTGTGTGTGTGCAATTCAGTATATCTGTGTGTGTGTGTGTGCAATTCTGTATATCTGTGTGTGTGTTTGCAATTCAATATATCTGTGTGTGTGTGTGTGTGTGCAATTCTGTATATCTGTGTGTGTGTGCAATTCTGTATATCTGTATCTGTGTGTGTGTCCCAGGACCCGACCAACGGCTACTACAACGTCCGTGCGACGCCCCAAGATGAGACTCACCCGTCGTCTCGCTCGCTGCTCTATCAGGAGTTCCGCCCAGTCAACCCCCCACCAGCCGCCCCGGCAACCGCCATCCCGGCAACCAACCGCAGCCTCGCCCCCATTGGCCGCTATGAGGTCCGCCCACAGTCCCGCCTCTCCCACCCCGGATACTCCCACTTTAACACGGTTGCCCGGGCAACGCAGAGCAAAGCCCCGCCCAGCACAGACTTTAGTGGAGACTGCGGCCTTCTGACCTCCACCAATCAGGTGGCCTATGACAGCTACGCCTACCCAACCAGCTCGCAGTACACCCAGTACAGGCTGGGCTTTGCCCCGCCCCTGGAGGAAGGGCCAGCCTATGAGATGTACCCTACAGGACAAGGGGCGGGACAAGGCGTGGCCTCCGAGCAGCCATCGGCCAAATACGGAAGTGCCGCCCATTTCCCATACAATACCCCGCCCACTGAACACTCACAAAAACACACCCAGAGGATGCAGACACACGTGTGAGACACACACACACACACACACATATATATATATATATATATAAATACACCGCCCTACAATATATACACACACATACACACATATGTACCACCAAGCAAAGTACTTACATAATCATTCCAAAATGATCAAATTGAATGCTTTCATACAAACACACACACAGGCACGCACACACACACACAGGCACGCACACACACACAGAGACACACACACACACACAGACACACACACAGACACACACACATGCACACGCACACACACACACAGAGCTGGAGCACTGCTCTTGGCCTCCGGACCTCCAGATCATCCGATGGCAAATGAAGACATTTTGAGCTGGATGACCGTTGTGGACTTCAGCAAAGGACTGCTCTCATGCAGCAATGTATTTGTGTTCCTGTGACCGTGTGTTTATGTGTGCATGTTTCTATCAGTGAATGTGTGTGTGTGTGTTTGTGTGTGTTGAGGATGAGACAGTGAGAAAAGAATTGTGTGTATTTGGATACGGCTGTGAGAGAGCTGGGTGTGTGTGTGAGGTTATGTCCGCTGTAGCGTTTGTTAAAGATGATGGACCAGGGTCTTACGCAGCATGTCCACTAGGTGGGGGTCATGCTTGCAAACCAGGCACAGCTCATTTAGGTCATCAGTGTTGACCTGTTCTGCACTCTGATTGGCCACTAGTCGGCATCGGTGAGCTCTGCAACACCAGTCGTGTGTTGTCATTGGTCAGAGTCACACCAGTCCTGTGGTGTCATTGGACATGTCAGAGTCAGAGACTAAAGGAGAGAGTGGAGTGACCGCCTCTAGGTATCGTCAAAGGACACTGGCCAGCCTGCTGTACCCAAGGGAGGGTACATCTGTGTGTGGATGGTGTGTATGTGTGTGTGTGTGTGTGTGTGTGTGTGTGTGTGCACCACCCCTGGGACGTGGTCAATCTAAAACCACGCTGCAGTGTTTAGCGATGTGCAACAGGCGTTAAGGTGCGTTCTGTTGTGTGTTGTGTTTGGTGGCTGGGTTAGAGGTGCCAGTCTACTGCCATCTACAGGTGGAAGATGAGTAGGACAAGTGGGGAAGAAATGAAACGTATTTACACTTTGTCTCCAACAAAGCAAACACACACTTCATCAGGCTCGAGAAACACACACACACACACACTCCTCAACGCGGTTTATGTTGAAACAAATGCTTTTTGCTTTTGTCAGGACTGAATGCAACCCAGACTAGTGCAGTAGTTAGTCACGACTAAGGTCACAGAGATGCTGATGATTAACCCAGACTAGTGCACTAGTGATGTGATGATTAACCCAGGCTAGTGCACTAGTGATGAATAACCCAGGCTAGTGCACTAGTGATGAGTAACCCAGACTAGTGCACTAGTGATGTGATGATTAACCCAGACTAGTCCACTAGTGATGAGTAACCCAGACTAGTGCACTACTCCATGGTGATTAACCCAGACTAGTCCACTAGTGATGAGTAACCCAGACTAGTGCACTAGTGATGATTAACTCAGACTAGTGCACTAGTGATGATTAACCCAGACTAGTGCACTACTCCATGGTGATTAACCCAGACTAGTGCACTAGTGATGAACAACCCAGACTAGTGCACTACTCCATGGTGAGTAACCCAGACTAGTGCACTAGTGATGAGTAACCCACACTAGTGCACTAGTTAGTCACTATTCTGATTAGGATCAGAGACTTTACTCTCTCTCTCTGGTGTGTGTGTGTGTGTGAGAGTGTGTTAGAGTGCATGTGTCTTGCCTTGTGTCTCTGTTGTAACTGTGCTTTTATTCACCAGTCTGGCTCTGAGTGTGTGTATGTGAGGTGTGGTGTGTGTGTGTGTGTGAGGTGTGTGAGGAGGTGTGTGTGTGTGTGAGGAGTGGTGTGTGTGTGATTACAGTTTGTGCCAGAGGTGTGTATGTGAGGTGTGTGTGTGTATATGTGGTGTGTGTGTGTGTGTGAGGTGTGTGTGTGTATGCCAGCAGTGTGTGTGTCTCTCCTTTGGGCTTTTCTTTCACCTCTGTGGCTCTGACTATGTGTTGATATTATACAAAATAAACAAAAACAAACTCAGACAACTCATTTATTCATTATATTGTTTTGGACATTTTTGATTGTTTCTTAAATTGTAAATATTTTTCCACATATTGCAAATAAACACATACATTTGCTAAAAAAAGTATGTGATGTCATCTAAGTACTCGGTCTGTGTGTGTGTGTGCGTGTGTGTGTGTGTGTGCCCAACTTGCACACAGGGCCGGCAGAAGGCAATCCTGGGGAAATAGGAATATGTCGTCCCCATGTTCATAGACTGTGTGCCACTTTGGACTGTGCGCTACCCTGGCAGAAGCCCCTGGCTGCAGCATGCAGATCGGGTCTGGGGGGGGGGGGGGTCATGTGGGGAAAAGAAACAACATTTTCGGGTTAAGCTAAACATATTATTACAGGGGATGCCGTTCATTTAAACGTGGGGATTTAAACGGGCCTGGGGTTGCATTTAAACGTGAATATGATGGTGGGGGAATATGGGGGGGTGTGCATTTAAACGTGACACTGGCCGTATTTAAACTCATTGGTGGCTGTTGGGTGTGCATTTAAACGCGACACTATGGAATATGATGCGTGTTGCATTTAAACTCAACGTGGCTACTTTCCATTGAATATGATGCCGTCTGTTTGGGTGTGCATTTAAACGACTGGACCACACGGAAAAAAGAAACAAATATTTTCATTTAAACGGACACTATTGAATTGTGATTAAACGCAATCAATATGATGCCTTTCTTTAAAACATAAATATGATGCATATTTAAACGTGACATTACAGCCCATTACAGAATCGGTTGGGTGTGCAACCTATTGAATATGATGCCCTGTTGGGTGTGCATTTAAACGGGAATATGATGCATTTAAACGTGACACTATTGAATATGATGCCGTCTGTTGGGTGTGCATTTAAACGTGACACTATTGAATATGATGCCGTCTGTTGGGTGTGCATTTAAACGTGACACTATTGAATATGATGCCGTCTGTTAGGTGTGCATTTAAACGTGACACTAGGAACTCACTTCGGGTGTTGCTGTCTCATATTACCCCGCGATAGGACCGTCTTGTTGGGGGAAACGAGCTCATTGCTCCCCTGATTGGGTGACATGGTGAGATTCAGATTTGAGCTTATTACATTGTCGCCCCTCTGCTACGTTCCACTGCTAGCGATTCAGGATAAAGATCAGCACCCTCATCAAATGCAGGAGAAAAGTTCTATGCTTTGAACGTCTCATTCATGACTGTTATTTAACCGATATCACTGAAAATGAATTACTTGCTGCTCCTGCATAACCCGTCTATGGCATTATTTGACAATCAATGTGTTTTCAATGTTGTAGCCTGTAGCTGGCCATGCAGTGGCACCCTAGTAATTTAGAGCCCTGGTAGTTTAGCTCCCTGGTAGTTCAGCTCCATGATAGCTTAGCGCCCTGGTAGTTTTTGTAGTAATGCCCAGATGCCTTCCACCGGTCCTGTTTGCACAGAGTGATTTCTAAAAAACTGACAATGTATTAATGACCTCTCAGACAACACAGCCACACACACACACACACACACACACACACACACACACACACACACAATGTTCATCTGACTCAGAAGCACAGGTTGAGAGGCTGTGACCACACAGTAGGTTTTGTGATAATTGCTGTCATCATTTCGTCTACACCATTTTGTGTCCTTAAAAGATTCACTGGTTGTCCGTGATCACTGACTTCAAACTTTTTACTGATGGTTATTCAGGCTAGTCATAAGCCATGTGTGTGTGTGTGTGTATGTGTGTGTGGGTGTGTGTGTGTGTGTGTGTGTGTGTGTGTGTCAGGCTAGTCATAAGCCATGTCAGTGTGTGTGTGTGTGTGTGTGTGTGTGTGTGTGTGTGTGTGTGTGTGTGTGTGTCTGTGTGTGTGTGTGTCAGGCTAGTCATAAGCCATGTCCTGAGAAAGTGTTCACTGGTGGTCGTCCACCTCGGTCAGCTGGAAGGCCTCCTGGTGGCTGCTGTTGACCACAGGGCTGTTGCAGCTGAGCGCCCCCTGGTGGTGGCTGCTGATGACCACGGGGCTGTTGCAGCTGAGGGCCTGGTCTCTGAACTCAGAACACCGGTCACTGCTTCTACCGCACCGCCTCCTGTAGCGCAGATGGAACATCATCAGTCCCATCGGTAACACACAACTCTGATCACACACACACACATACAGTGGGCATCTCTTTCAAATGACCACTTCAGTCGCGCATTACGAGGCGTGAAGCTGCGTGAAGCTTTAGTACCACTTTCAGCCACTGTGCGTCGCTCTGCCACTGTACATCGCTCTGCCTGCCGCCCCTTCTGAAAAAGCAGGAGACTTGCCGAGAGTAATCCCAGCCTACGAATTCAATAACAAAATCAATCATGCATAATTAAACATTACCTCGATTTAGGCTACTTGGGTATGGCTTAAGGCTTGACTACACGGTGGTAACGAAAATCGAAATCAAAACAGTGGTGTGATAATTGAACCAGTAGAGAAATAACTGTTCAGAATTAATCTGTAGCCTTGGGTAGGCTTCTGCAGAAAACAATGTTGTTGCCGATTTAATACTATCTGGCGACGTTTTTAACAGGCTTCACGCAATAGAGACTTAGACAACTATGACCCACGTTTTGGTTTAAATAAATTAATTTGCCCTGCTTCTTGACTGCAATGTAGTCAATTGACTGCTTGACATGTAATTTTTATTTTTTCTGTACAATAAACAAATACATCTGCTTTATGCCGCCAGAATTACATTCATATTTGGCTGACTTCTGCAGACGGCGCAAAAAACACTGCCAGGCCATCCTTAAAATATTTTAGTTTTGCCGTAACCCGGCCGACCCTGTCAATTTAGAACCGACCCAAATATTTTTTTTTTCCCCTTTTAGTCCGACCGACTTGCGGTTGTAAACTTGCGTTAAGACCGACCGATTTTTTTTGTTGCTCTAAACAACCAATAAAAATAAAATACTATTTTATTTTTTTAGTAGGCCTAAGTATTGTGAATATAAAATTGCCTACATACAAACGTAGGCTCTCTTAAATAAAACCCTGTGGCGTCATCTCTACACCATTGGTTTAATACGATGTCACTCTATGGCCTATAGGCTTCGTTTCATTCACACAAACATCTCGACTCAACGCTTATTACTTGGCACGAAGCTCTGGAAGAACTGTGCCCAGAACTGTGCCCAGAGTACACAACTGTTTCACCAGCACATTTAAATGACTTGACTAAAACCGTGCATAACTGGAGGTACACCTGTTATCTGAGCAGTCTGTATGTCCTCATTTTGCGAATCACGAGGACGATATGAGTCTGTTGCATAGATGTCGAGTCACGCATAATGTTTGAAAACCACTGGCTCGTAATCCACAATAATTTAACACACGACAGCTGGATACTTCATCATGTTCCCATGCCTACATTTTGGTGAGTAGCATAGAGATCGTTAAAACAATAAAGTATGGCTCTCCGTTTGGGACATCGAAAACTTATATTTTTAATAGGGTAGACTACCGGGCTCGGAGATGCTGACTTGCAAAGGCCTCGATAACAAGTTATCTCCACTATCATCAGTCAATGCCTCCTTGATCAAAGTGGGAATGAAAGAAAAGTTTGAGAACCACTGGCTTAACAAGTTACCTGCAGTCCAGAACACACAGAATATTGCAACAGAAAGTTGCCTTTATAATCAACTACTATTTGTTCCATCAGCATTCAAACAAAGCCTTTATAAAAGTGAAAAAAAACATATTCCATAAGAAGTAAAATAAAATACTGTTACTGTAGTAACTGTATCCTAAGCTTCAGCTCCCCACGTCTGTGACAGGTAGACGTGACACCGCTAAATTCTCAGCTTGTTTATACCACACACTGAATGCGTAAGATCGCTAGGCCCGTCACTGTGGGGTGCGGTAGCCTAGCCTACTACTATCTGGGATTTACGTCAAGCAATATAACCATACAAATGTTTCAAAATGAGTAATTTCGGCTTTGTCTGAACTGGCCATTGTAGGCTACGTAAAAATAAACAAGTGGGCATAGTCCCTATCCAATGATATCGGCAAATGTTTGTTTTCCAAAGTAAGAATTTCACTTCACCAGGCACCTTCGACAATGAATAGCTCATTACACTTATGTTACTGTTGAACGTAGGCCTAACTGGTATCATTACAAACATTATTCGATTGTCCTAAACACTGGCATTTTATGGCATTGTGTCATGTAAGGTCGTTGCAAAATCTAGAGAAATGTGTGAGGTGGTCAGTGGGGATAATTGAGACACACATTGGATTGTGTTATTACTTGCATTCCACACTATCCACAGCTGTGGTATCGGGGCAGGAGGATTACTGTTAGCGCCAGGCTTTATATAAAATTCTTCAACAGAAGGCCTGCCTTGAATGCAGGCTTGCCCAAAATAAAGGCCTGTGGTTTCGCAGCCTACAGTAAGTAGGTTAAATAACAGACCCGCCACAATGTGCGGTATGATGATTTTTACGAGCAAGATGTTTTTGGTGCTCTGCATGTTCTTAAATAACAATGATCATCAGTAGCCTAATATTCACCATTATTTTTTTGTAAATGGGCTATGCATTGGGTTAGACACCAGGGCCATATTCACAAAGCCTTTTATCTTACCACTAGGAGTTAGGCTACTCCTAAATAGCAATTAAAGATTTTAGCTATAGGAGTTTCTCTTATTAAGTTATTCACAAAGCCTTTCAGACCTAGGCTACTCTTAGTAAGGGAAAATGATTAACTCCTGAACAGATTCTGGAGCTGAGCTCTAGAATCTTTGACTAACAGTCTAAGAGTGAGTGAGTCTTCATTGCTATGGATGACGTTATTACTCATGCACGAAGCTTGACTGAAGTAACCATCTTGATTGGCTGATGATTGTAACGCTGGAATGATTCCAAACACCTCCCTTTAATGATGAGTGGCAGGTGACAGGTCTGAGAATGCTGCTAGACAGACAGAAGATGATTAATAACTGAATAAAAAAGGCCTAGCCTAAATGAATCAAGAGTAAGGCAAAACAAATAGCCTAGTAGCCTAATGAAACATACGGATTGATGTAGTATCTTTGTAACATTATTAAATTAATCTGTTACTATGCCTATGCCTACGTTTGCAAAAGAGAACATTTTAATTTGATTCACAATAATGTTACATTTAATTTACATGTTGACAATGAGTAGCCTAGTTTTGGATGTTGTTGGTGGCGTTATTGCATGTTAGTTATGCCTACAATGCAAAATTGCTTCCTCACGATTGGAAGCTCCTGTAGCCCATAGGATTTCAAAACAGGCTAAATGC